>NC_092336.1:133417500-133575000 GCF_046630445.1 Rutidosis leptorrhynchoides | reverse complement strand
TATATAAATATCGATCAATTGATTAAATATACTATACTATACCAAAAGTGTCTTTGATTACCTCTTAATTCAAAGATTCAACACTCCAACACGTTTACTTATGTGATGACCCGTCCAAATTCATTTAAACGAATACATCATTCATCGATTTCACAGTGAGGTACTGACCTCTACATGATACGTTTTGTAAACATTGTATTCTTTTGAAAAGGCACACCATAAATGAATATCTAATTTTAAGGTTTTTGACGTCTGATGATTTCTACATATAGACAATCACCGTAAATAATAGTTTACAATACTACATCCGTTGACAACGCAGTCAAAATAAGATACATGGTGATGAATTTGTGAATGCAACGTTTTCTCGAATAAAGCATGTATGTCTCCATGCACATAGCTTGTATAACATAAAAGCAAACATCGAAAGACTTCTAGGAACCTGAGAATAAACATGCTTAAAAGTGTCAACACAAAGGTTGGTGAGTTAATGTTGCGCATAATCTATATATAAAGGTGGATCACAATATTTCAGTTGTTTTATCCTGAAACGTTTATCAAAATATTTTACAAGATTGAGCACCCTGATAACTAAACTTTAACGTATATATAATAAGTACCCCTATTTTAACATACATGCAACCAACATGTACAATACACGCAAACCAACGTGTACTAACATCAAATAGCATACATATGTTTTATAGTTCAGGCTAGAGTTTCTATACCTGGAACAGACGGGGATGTCAAGCCCTATGGATCCATATATAACTACTCGCGCCCACCAGTTCTTATAACCGGCAGTTACTAGTTACCAAAGCTAAGGGATTTTCGGTTCAAACTCAGTGTAGAATTTAATATGTACTTGTATCCATTGCGTTTAAAATAAAGTGCATGAATTCTCAGTTCAAAAATATAGATTGCAAAAGCAATTAAAAAGGGAGCAAATGAAACTCACCATACTGTATTTCATAGCAATTATTCATATGACGGCACTGAACAAGTGCAGGGTTGACCTCGGATTCACGAACCTATAATAGTTATATATATATATTAAAACATATAACAAGCTAGGTCAGGTCATAGTGTATCACAATCCTAATGCTCGAGACCGACATGCAAAATTTAACAAAAGTCATTTCAAAAGTCAACCTAACCCAATATGATCTTTAAATCTATACATGTTTATTAACATAGTATAAGTCTTGATAATTGAATGAATTTATAGTTTATCAAACTCAAAATATTATTTATTTAAGGAGCTATATTATATTTGAATTATTATGGCAATCGAACATATTTTATTATTTCACATAGTTTTTCAATACTTGTAAAATCAGATTATAGTGTTTATAAAGCTTTAAAACAAGATAAGAAAGTCAACTTTGATAATTGATCAATCAAAATGAGACGTGCCTTATATAGAAATTCATTTACTCGATTAGTAATATCTAAAAATCCAATTTATCAATCTCATAGACAAGTTTAAATATTAATTTACAGTTTCAAACATAATTCAGTTGACCATATCTTTTAATTCGTTCATCGAAATCACGCGATTTCTAAATGAAAAGTTATTAAATTTTCGACAGCTTTCCAACGACATGCATATCATATACCTTATATCAATAATATATGTATCAAATTCGTGATTCATCATAAACTATCTAACGACCAAATTAAAGCATACAAGTATGCATAAACATATATACTCGAGCACTAGACATGGATACACTATTAAATATATAAAAGATAAGATATGAATGCTCACGTATCAATATCGTGATTCAATATTGCAGGAAAGTATGTAGACGCAACGGAGATGATAAACACTAGGTTTGACTTGCGAACAATACCCACGAACATTAACCATAACCTCCATAGCTATAACCCATAGTTTCCTTAGCTTAAACCCGTTTGAAAAACCCGTTTTGAAATAACTCGCTCATGACCTCGTCGTAATATTTTATTAATAAAATTAATAATAATACGATTAATAATAATAACATTAATAATAATAATATTAATAATAAATAAAATAATAATATATATAAATATATATATATATATATATATATATATATATATATATATATATATATATATATATATATATATATATATATATATATATATATATATATATATATATATATATACGGAGTACTTGAGATAGATAGAGAGATATGAAAAATGAATGAATTCGGCCGAAAGTTTGAGCTTTATAGCCTCTACCTGGATCCCACACCTCCGCGATCATGGAGGTTTAAGGGAGAAGAAGCCCGCAATCGCGGAGCACCCATTTCCAGCTCATGTACTTTGTTTTCTTCCTCGTCGACATAATATTATAATTATATATAATATATATAATTTATATGAATTAATTATATATTATATTATATTCCCATGCATAATTGACTTGTAACTTTAGCTCCGTTGTCTTATACGTTGATGTCCGGTTTATATCTCGGTTCCGGTTTTTCGAATGTCTTTTCGTACGCTTCAAAATCTTGTACATCACGTTTCGCGACATGTACCTTTATCAATAATTTGACTTATTCGCCAATAAATTATATCACTAGAAATGTAACTCATACATTTGAGTATTTTGGTTGATTGCTTCTTTAAATTATCTTCTCGTTATTTACTATAATATAATTAATAGTATTTTTAAATCAAGACGTTTTATATTTTATAACATTGTAAAATATTCATATATTTATATACATGTTCATTTACAGATAATTGTTCGTGAATCGTCGGGAACAGTCGAAGTTAAATGAATGTATGAAAACATTTCAAAATTTTTGAGACTTAACATTACAGACTTTGCTTATCGTGTAGGGATCATATAAAGATTAAGTTTAAATTTTGTAGGAAATTTCCGGGTCGTCACAACTTATGTTTTACCTCTCAATAACATACGAGCTAAATGGTTCAAGTTCACTCCCGAAATATAAAAAATATTCTCTTACTATTAAGCACCTAAATTTTCTGTTATATCCTCCTCAAATAATATCCAGAACATTTAACAAACAAGTATATTGAATTTTTTATTCATGTAACACGTTAATTAATATCTTTCATTCAAAATGATTATTAAACAGCATACCTTCATTCAGAACTAAGTTTATTCAGAGACTTTGAACCATTCAACGTTAAATCATTCACTTTACTTTTATTTTCAGCGAGAATATTGTGAAAATTGCTAGCAGTGTGTGTGTGGTGGTGAAGGTGGCTCAACCTTCGTCTGATATGTCAAGCATTGGGGCTTTGTTTGCTTTTGTTGAAACTACCTGCACAACATATTCATGAACTTGTTCTGGTGGAAGTAAAGGGCATATTTGGGTCAACGAAGTATCTGACATGACGATAGTGGAGACACTTCAGGCAGATGCTTTTTATTATGACTTCGTTCAGCCTTCAAATGATGTTGTTTTGTCGTAGGGTACATTTGGGAGGTTTTTCTGTTCATACGGTTGATCCGTTTAGACGCACTGCTATTGGCGGGGGTGGTGGTCCCGTTGATATGGTTGATATTGTCGGGGTTATATGATGCATTTCGGGCATGTTGCTCTAGGCGATTTCAGTTTTGTAGTTGGGGATATTGAAGTAGATTTTTCATCTCCGGTAATTACGGGTCCAAATGCGGGCTGCAATTTCATAAGGAGTAATTCTACTGTTAACGCATGTTTGGGTTGGGATCGGTCACCCTCAGTTATGTTTCCGATAGATAAGGTTCAAGTGGCTCTAGTTTCTCAATGGCTTCCTAAACGAGATCGTAATATAGGTCTAGGTGATGATGTTGTGGGTTCAGAGGTTGAGAAGGAAGGTGTGGATTGTGATCCCGTTCGAGTGCATGAGTTATCGGTGTTGAATCCTACAGCAACACCAAATAACAATTTGTTGGCTACTGTGGGTGTTTCATGTAGATTTTGGTCAAACAAGAGGTGGCTTGGAGTTGGGCAGTGTGGAAGATTTGGTCCGTGGGAGTTATAGTAGGCTTGTTTCTGATTTGGGCTCAAGTGGAGGTACTTCATTGGGTAAACACACTAGTTCTTTTGAGGAGGCGACAAAAGATCTTAATGGTTGTATTAGAGTTTGAGGCAAACGGCTTAATTCAAACGCGCTTCCAAAACAAAAAGAGAAAAAGAGACTTAAGGTAAAGAAAGTCCACGAAGAGGAGTTACAAAATTTTAACGTTGAAGGCTTGTGAAGACTCTGTTTTCGTTTCCTTCGTGTTTTGGTATGTAGGTTTCTTGGTTAATTTTCTCGTTTCATTGATTGTTATTTAGAACTTTTGGTTGATTTTCCGTTTCGCTAGTTAATGTTTAGTTTTTTAGAATTTTGTTTAGTCGTTGTGGGCCTTGTTGCCTTTTTTTGTAATTTTATTGTGAGTCCTCGTTTTTTTTGATGAAGATATTGAGTTTTATAAAGTTCATTTTCACACGCCAAAAATACGTTTGTTCAATACATAATGCTCGTATTAATTACTTCTTAATCAATTATTCCGTTAATCATGTTTGCAATGGGGGCTTTTTCGCCCAACTGATTAAAGATCATTGTTGTGATGACCCGTCCAAATCCATTTGGACGAATACATCATTCATCGATTTCACAGTGAGGTACTGACCTCTACATGATACGTTTTGTAAACATTGCATTCTTTTAAAAAGGTACACCATAATTGAATATCAAATTCCAAGGTTTTTAACGTTTGATGATTTCTACATATAGACAATCACTGTAAATAATAGTTTACAATACTACATCCGTTGATAATGCAGTCAAAATAAGATACATGGTGATGATTTTATGAATGCAACATTTTCTCGAATAAAGCATGTATGACTCCATGCACATAGCTTGTATCACATATAAGCAAACAGCGGAATACTTCTAAGAACCTGAGAATAAACATGCTTAAAAGTGTCAACACAAAGGTTGGTGAGTTCATAGTTTTAATGTTGCGCATAATCTGTTTATAAAGGTGGATCACAAGATTTAAGTTGTTTCATCCAGAAACGTTTATCAAAATATTCTACAAGATTGAGCACCATGGTAACTAAGCTTTAACGTTATAATAAGTACACTTGTTTTAACATACATGCAACCAACATGTACAATACACGCAATCCAACGTGTACTAAACTCAAATAGCATACGTCTTTTTTTTAGTTCAGGCTAAGGTTTTTATACCTGGAACAGACGGGGATGTCAACCCCTATGGATCCATATATAACTACTCGCGCCCACCCGTTCATATAACTGGCAGTTACTAGTTACCAAAGCTAAGGGATTTTCGGTTCAAACTCAGTGTAGAATTTAGTATGTACTTGTGTCCATTGTGTTTAAAATAAAGTGCATGTATTCTCAGCCCAAAATATAGATTGCAAAAGCAATTAAAAAGGGAGCAAATAAAACTCACCTTAGCAGCACATAAGGTCATTCACCGAAATGTGACCGAAACTCGGAATGCAAAATAACCGTATATCTCAACCAAGAGAACATATATTGGTCAATACATGTCTAACAAGCTAGGTCAGGTCATAGTGTATCACAATGCTAATGCTCGAGATCGACATGCAAAAGTTAACAAAAGTCATCTCAAAGAGTCAACTTTGACAATTGTTTAACAAAACGAGACGTGTCTTATATAAGAATTCATTTACTCGACTAGTAGTATCCAAAAATCCAATTTATCAATCTTATAGACAAGTTGTTTAAATATAAATTTACAGTTTCAAACACAATTTCAATTAACGTCAAACATAATTCAGTTGACCATATCTTTTAATCCGTTTATCGAAATCACACGATTTCAAAATGAAAAGTTATTAATTTTTCGATAGCTTTCTAACGACATGCATATTATATACTTTATATCAGTAGTATATGTATTAAATTCGTGATTCATCATAAAACTATCTAACGACGAAATTTAGCATACAAGCATGTATAAACATATATACTCGAGCACTAGACATGGATACACTATTAATATATAAAAGATAAGATATGAATGCTCACGTATCAATATTGCAGGAAAGTACGTAGACACTACGGAGATGATAAACACTAGGTTTGACTCACGAGCTATACCCCAAAACTATACCCATAACCTGCTTAGCAATAATCCATAATTTGTTTAGATTTTACTTACTCGAAGACTTGTTTTGAAATCGTTTGGGCATAACCTCGTCGTAATATTTTATGCATAATACTAATAATAATTGATGTGTTTTCTAGTGATGTATGAAACGGTTATCAGTTTTATATTATTTACTACAGGAAATTACCTAAATTAAACTAAAATATAATAGGCAAGTATACCTATCGTATAGTAATATAGCTAGGGTAAAGTCCGGGAGGTCAATCCATGGACACTTTTGTTGGGTGCTTTACTAGGTTATTTAGGTAAATTAAATAACTAAGTTAGATTTAGTAATATATAGTAATTTTAGTAACTTTGGGGGATTTACCGTTTAACGACTGGTTTGTCTTTTTAGCTTTTCTTTTTAATTTAAACAACAAGATAATAAATTTAAACTAGATTATAACAATGAAGTAAATAAAAATTACTGCGATAAATAAATATTATTTTAACTAAACGAGATGAAAATACAATAAAAGAGTATTATGCTTATTTAACTTCCGTAGTTACGATGTTTGACTTTTACTTTTTTACTTTTTTACCCTGGGTTAATTTTTCTTGCACCCGTAGAATATTTAATATGTCCACATGGAGTTGTCCAGCGCAGTCCTATAATTACAAGCATCAAATGCGAGTGTCCTCGTCATTTTATCTTGTGACTACAATTAAATATTCTAACTAATTACTATTTAGATGGTTTGATGCGGTTGTCACTGTGACGCCCCGTACTAAATCATCATGTACGGACCATCAACAACAGGATCATTACAAGGTTAAGTACTATATGCGTTTTCAAAACAGAGTTTACATTCATAAATAAAAGTGACGTCATAACATACGTCAATTGTTTTACAAATCAAAAGTATGCTTCGCTAAGTAGAAGCATTAAATAAGTGTACGTGACCATAATGGTCGTTACATAACATAAGTTCATAAGTAAGAAGTTTGAATGCAACATAAGTAGTCATGCGATAACAACTCTAGGCAGCGGGTCCTACAGTACGACTAGTAAGATAGCGGAAGCGACTTCAAACACCTGAGAAAATACATGCTTAAAAAGGTCAACACAAAGGTTGGTGAGCTATAGTTTAAGTATAACAGTAATGTAAGTAGGCCACGAGATTTCAGTGCTACAACGAGCGTTTCAAAAGTATGTAAAAGTATATGCTTAACCGTGGGCACCCGGTAACTAACTTAATGTTTAATGTACCCCCTTAAAGTGCACTTGGCAAGTGCGTATAACCTCGAAGTATTAAACACTCGTTAAATGCTAGCGCTACTAGCCCGAGTGGGGATGTCAAACCCTATGGATCCATATCTAAGATTCGCGTTCACGGTTCAAAAACCAATGATTAAACGTTACCGAGCTAAAGGGAATGTTTCTGCCGTTATATAACCCACACATATATAAAGTTTAAGTACTCGTGCCTAGTATGTAAAACATAAAATCCGCATGTATTCTCAGTTCCCAAAATAAGTTAAAGTAAAAAGGGAATGCTATAACTCACAATGATTAGTAGTAATGGTAAGGTAGTAGTCGGAAAGTGGTGTGCAAGTAACGGTCCAAACGTCCTCAACCTAAGTCAAATAGCACTAAGTCAATAAGTCGTCTCAAAAGGTTTACAAGTACGTAATTAAGGTCATAAGGGTCATCATCAATCATCATTAAACAAAAGGTAACAAGTAAGACTCGTTTATGAAAGTCGTTTAAAACAAAGGCTGACTTCGGTCAGTCACCACGGCCTCTACCCTTACTGAATTAAGGTGAGACCAGTGGTCATGGCTCCGTCTATGAGTCCCTTAAGTGTGGTAAAATTTACAGAAGCAAACTCGTCTTGGTTTGACCGTGGCGACGGTCTAAGTGCGAGTAGGTCAGAAATTTCTGCACAACGTTAAAGGACATGGTAACGATCGGAGGGCCATAAATCCTAAACCGTAACTCGGATTAAGACGAGTCCTATATGAAAAGTTATCTACTCGAAAAGTTCTATCTAAAAATCAAGGTTAGAACAGCCCAGGTCTACTGGTCTGTTCCAGAAGCATCAGGTCAGTAGGTTTTAGACAGAACAGTGGGTTTTGGAGAGTTCCGGTTGTCTCGGTGCTTGATGTTCATCACGGTTCTCATCCTTGATGCGTATAGCTTCAAGTGTACAACTCGTTGATGTGTTAACATCATTTTGACCAAGGTTTGTCCATCATAACTCAAGTGCAAGTGTTGTAAGTGTTTGATGAACCAAGGTTACATGTAAGTTTATGAACAAGTTCATGAACACTAAGAAAGATCACAACCAAGTGTTGGATCCATGATACTTGCACCAAAGTGTAAGCTCTTGTTGGTTTCATGTCCTTGTTCAAATGTGTAGTAAGCAACTAACAATAAGAAATAAAGAAAATGAATGATAAGCCTAAACCAACCATGAAGGTGGTATTCTAGTAACATACATCAAACAAGAACACAAGTAACAAAAATTAAAGATTATAAACTTTAAATCTTTTGAAACAAAATATGTAGAACATAACTAGATAGATTATGTTCTTGGATGTTCTTGATAAATACAAGATATTATGAAGAATCAAAACTAGAAAGTTTGATCTTGTAACTAGTAAAGAATAACAAGTAAGTAAGTAAGTAAACAACTTAATAATCTACAAGTAATTAAACTACAACAAGATTAAGTAACAAACAACAAAAGATGATGATGATTATGTGATGTTTAAATTCAGTTTTGGGACAAAGAAAAGAGAAGAAAAGTTGTTCATAATACTTAAAATCTTTAGAGAAAAATGAGAGAGAAAAGAGAGAAAAGTATGCAAGTAATGTGTGTGTAAAATGAAAGAGTAAATGTGAATGAAGTAAGTAGTGAAATTTGAAAACCAAAACTCCCATCAAATGGCTCTAAGGCCACGTTTTTTCTGCAGAAAAATGGAGGGTGGGAGGAGTCTTGTGGTTACTAGCATGTAAAGATGACAAAAGTTGGGTAAAAGAGGTGTTTACATGGGGATCAAGTGTTAACAAGATTCTAAATGGATGTAACTAACTAGTTACACTTAAGTTTGATACTTGCAAGTCTTAATGGGCTAATTAAGTCCAAATAATAAGTAGGGTGGGCTCTCATAAGTCCATGTACATGTATAAAGCCCAAGTTGTATGCAAGTAACATGTAAGTCCACTAAAAGTCCAACTTAAGCCCAAGTAACTAACTAATAGCTTTAGTTAATTAAAATGATTAATAAAATTAATCATGAATGTAAATAATATCTTAAAATATTATTCGTGCAAGTTCCGGGTGTCACAAAGACGTTTCGGGCATTTAAAGTTCAAGTACGGGCAATTAAAGCAACATGTAAATGTAATAACATACATTCGTTTAATCAAGCGTATTAATAATAATAATTATTAATAAATAACGTAGGAAAAACCAGGGTCGTTACATTACCCACCTGTTAAAGAAAATTTCGTCCCGAAATTTAAGCTGAAGTAGATGGAGGAGTCGGGAAAAGGTGAGGATACTTTCGCATCATTTGATCCTCTCGCTCCCAAGTAAACTCAGGTCCTCGTTTGGCATTCCATCGTACTCGAACGATCGGAATCTTGTTGCGTTTCAAAGTTTTGATCTCACGATCCATAATCTCAACAGGTTCCTCCACAAAGTGGAGTTTGTCATCAATAGTAAGTTCTTCCAAAGGTATGATGAGTTCGGGTGCAGCAAGACACTTCTTCAAGTTTGACACATGGAAGGTAGGATGAACTGAGCTCAATTGTGCTGGTAGATCCAAACGGTATGCAACTGGTCCAACACGTTCCAAGATCTCGAATGGACCAATGTATCGTGGGTTCAACTTTCCACGCTTTCCAAAACGGATCACACCTTTCCAAGGTGCAACCTTCAACATTACACGATCACCAACATTAAATTCAAAGTCTTTCCGTTTAAGATCGGCATAGCTCTTTTGGCGATCACGGGCAGTCTTAAGTCTAGCTTGGATCTGAGCAATCTTCTCCGTGGTTTCGTGAACTACCTCGGGTCCGGTGATTTGCTTTTCTCCTACTTCGGCCCAACAAATAGGAGATCGGCACTTACGACCATACAATGCTTCAAAAGGTGCAGCATTAATGCTTGAGTGATAACTGTTGTTGTACGAGAATTCGGCGAGTGGCAAATGCCTTTCCCAGGCCTTTCCAAAATCAATGACACATGCACGCAGCATGTCCTCCAAGGTCTGAATCGTTCGTTCACTTTGCCCGTCAGTCTGAGGATGATAAGCAGTACTCATGTCAAGACGAGTTCCCATGGCTTCTTGCAAAGAACGCCAAAATCTGGAAGCAAAACGGGGATCGCGATCGGAGATGATTGATAAGGGTACACCATGACGAGATACAACCTCTTTGATGTACAGCTGAGCAAGTCTTTCCATTGTATCAGTTTCCTTCATCGCTAGGAAGTGTGCAGATTTGGTGAGGCGGTCAACAATAACCCAAATAGTATCGCATCCGCCCACCGTCTTCGGCAGCTTAGTAATGAAATCCATTGTGATCCTTTCCCACTTCCATTGTGGGATTTCCGGCTGTTGAAGTAACCCAGAAGGTCTCTGATGCTCGGCTTTAACCTTCGAGCAAGTCAAACACTTACCAACATAAGTCGCAACGTCCTTCTTAAGATTCGGCCACCAATACTGTTCTTTAAGGTCGTGGTACATCTTACCTGCACCGGGGTGAATCGAATATCTCGATTTGTGTGCTTCATCAAGTATCAGGCTTCGTAGATCTCCATAGTAAGGTACCCAAATTCTTCCGGCATAACATCGGAGTCCAGACTCTCTAACCTCGAATCGAGAGACAAGTATGTTCAAATGCTCGTGAGATATGTTCTCCTCCTTGAGAGCCTCAACTTGGGCTACTCTGATCTGGTTGTTGAGGTTCGAATGGATGGTGATGTTCAGAGCCCTAACACGGAGAGGTGCCGTCCTCTCCTTTCGGCTTAAAGCGTCAGCTACAACATTGGCCTTGCCAGGGTGATAACGGAGTTCACAATCGTAGTCGTTGAGCGTCTCGATCCATCGACGCTGTCTCATATTCAATTGCTTCTGATCGAAGATGTGCTGGAGACTCTTGTGATCGGTGAAGATAGTGCTCTTAGTTCCATACAAATAATGTCTCCACAATTTGAGTGCAAAGACAACGGCTCCAAGTTCAAGATCATGTGTAGTGTAGTTCCGCTCGTGAATCTTCAATTGGCGGGAGGCATAGGCAATAACCTTTGATCGTTGCATCAGTACACAACCAAAACCACTCTTCGATGCATCGCAATAAACAACAAAGTCGTCACTGCCTTCAGGAAGTGATAGGATAGGTGCGGAGGTTAACTTCTTCTTCAAAGTTTGGAATGCTGATTCGTGTGTGGGTTCCCAAATGAACTTCTTGCCCTTGTGAGTCAGTGCGGTCAAAGGACGCGCAATCAGAGAAAATCCTTCGATAAACCTTCGATAATAACCGGCGAGACCTAGAAATTGGCGAATATGCGTTGGAGTAGTGGGGGTCTCCCACTTGCTGATGGCTTCAATCTTGGCGGGATCAACTTTGATACCCTGGTCGCTCACAACATGACCCAAAAACTGTACTTCCTTCAACCAAAATTCGCACTTGGAGAATTTGGCGTAAAGTTGCTCTTGTCTTAAGAGTTCAAGCACAAGCCGAAGGTGTTGCTCATGTTTTTCTTCGCTCTTAGAGTAGATGAGGATATCATCTATGAAGACGATAACAAACTTATCCAAGTAAGGCTTGCAGACACGATTCATGAGATCCATGAACACGGCAGGTGCATTTGTCAAACCGAATGGCATCACGAGGAACTCATAATGACCATAACGGGTCCTGAATGCAGTTTTCATCACGTCACTTTCCTTCACCCTCAGCTGGTGATATCCGGATCGCAAATCGATCTTTGAATAAACGCTCGATCCTTGTAGTTGATCAAAAAGATCATCAATTCGTGGAAGAGGATATCGATTCTTGATAGTCAATTTGTTGAGTTCACGGTAGTCGATACACATACGGAAGGATCCATCCTTCTTCTTTACAAACAACACAGGTGCGCCCCAAGGCGAGAAGCTTGGTTGGATAAACCCTCGATCTAATAGCTCTTGTAGTTGACTCTGTAATTCTTGCATCTCGGAAGGTGCGAGTCTATAAGGTGCGCGAGCTACAGGTGCAGCTCCTGGCACTAAGTCAATCTGAAACTCTACTGCCCTCGGTGGCGGTAATCCAGGCAGTTCTTCGGGAAAGACATCGGAAAACTCGTTCACAATACGCACATCGTTCACGTTCTTCACCTCAGTTTCTACCGCTTTCACATGTGCTAGGACAGCAAAGCGTCCCTTCTTCATAATCTTTTGCGCTTTCACGCAACTAATGAGGTTCAACTTCGAGGTACATCTCTCTCCATAGATAACCAGTGGTTCGCCATCTCCTTGTGGTATGCGAAGTGCTTTATCTCCACAGATAACATCGGCCTTTATCTTGCTCAACCAATCCATACCGACGATCGCGTCAAAACTTCCCAGTTTGATAGGTATCAAATCAATTTCGAAATCTGCACCAGCTATGTTGATAATAGCTCCACGACTAATATGGTCGACCTTTTCAAGTTTTCCATTGGCGACCTCGACAAGCATACTTTCCTTCAAAGGAACTAACGACCAATCTATCTTATCACAAAAATGTCTACACACATAGCTCCTATCGGCACCAGTATCAAATAGGACAGAAGCTAAAAGATTGTTGATCTTGAATATACCTGTCACCAAGTCGGGGTTGTCGCGAGCGTCCCTTGCATTAACATTGAAGGCTCTAGCACGTGGTGGTCCGCCATCTTTACGCTTGTTAGGACACTCGTTTCTGAAATGGCCCGTCTTTCCACATTCATAACACTTCTTAGGCCCATTGTTGTTGTGGTTTGGCTTCACATTCAAAGTGGTAACCTTGCAATCCTTGCCAACATGTCCAGATCGTTGGCACTTCTCACAGATAACATTGCAATACCCAGTGTGGTGCTTGTAGCACCTATTGCATTGTGGTAAGGTTCCTTTGTAGTTCGGATTGGTGCGGTTGTTGTTGTTGGGGTTGGTGTTGTTGTTGTGCATGTGGTTGTTTTGCCTGAACCCTTCATGTCGTTTTGCCGGGTTTTGATCATAGTTCCTACCCCTGTTGTTGTTGTGGTTGTTGTCCCATTTCCTCTTTTCACCACTAACAGTTTCGAACTTAGCCTTCTCCGGCTCGTCAAGGATGATTTGATTCAAGAGAGTATGCGCCATGCGCATTGCTTCGGGAACACTTGGTGGCTTGGATGAGGTAACATTACCCTTGATGGACTTAGGAAGTCCCGAGAAGTATTTCTCCAAACGCTTAAATTCGGGGGTGACCATGGTTGGACACATAAGAGCCAATTCCAAAAACCTACGGTTGTAGTTGTTAAGGTCGTTCCCTACGGTTTTCAATTGCATAAATTCGATTTCCATCTTTTGAATCTCGGTTCTCGGACAGTATTCCTCGATCATAGCACATTTAAATTCTTCCCAAGGCGTAGCATACGCCTCATCAATTCCTTTCGCTTGGGCCATGGTATTCCACCATGTGAGCGCGCCATCAGACAGCGTGCAAGATGCAAATTTCGTTTTGTTAGCCTCAGAACAATTGCTAACCCTGAATACCGATTCCAACTTTTCGAACCATCTGGTGAGACCGACGGGTCCCTCAGTGCCACTGAAGTAGTGTGGCTTGCAGTTTTGAAATTCCTTGTAAGTACACCCATCTCGGACGACAGGTGGATTGACAGGCGGTGGTGGTGGAACTTGGGGTTGTCTTTCAGCTAGTGCAGCAGCGACTCGCTCGTTAATCATTTCTTCAATTTGTGCCGCGGTGGGGATAGATCTCCCGTTGGCCATGATGTTCTATACAAACATTTTGACTCAAGTCAAAATCCATTATGCAAATAATAATAATATAGTATATAACAACCAACATGAAAACAGCACAACACATGTTGATTAAGTAATGCAAGCATATATAAGTACCACAAAACCATGATATGATAACGTAAATAGAACACTTGCGCACAAAGTAACAACACAAATTCCATTCATTAATGATAATAAGTTCATACATTACAATAAGTTCGTACATTACATAAGTGAAATATGAAATTACAAAAAGAGATTACAATACAGAATCTAGTACAAAGTCCTACGGCGATGGTGGGTACAAGATGTCCAAAACATGAGCCAACTGCTCCTCGAGCTCAGTAACTCGAGTCTGGAGAATCTCAATCTCCCGCCTCATTCCCTCATTAGAGGAAGATGGTGGGGCAGGTGGTGCTGGCGGTGCAGGTGGAGCCGGTGGTGCTGAAGTGGATGGTCCGGCTCTGGGTGGAGACGGTAATATCAGTGGGTCGGCGGGGTACGGCACCAGCCGTTTACGTGCAGTGATCCTACGACGCCGACCATAAGCGTCAGTGACAGTACGACCCGGAATTATGCCAGCGAAGCGATACCGCTTCTTCGGCGGGGTAGAAGGTGCCTGAATCGGTCGGTCAGCGGGATCCTCCTCATCACTGGAGTCGTCAGATGAGGTGTCGTCTGAAGAAGCATCGGTGGAAGAACCGTCGTCTGAATCATGCGGTGGTGGTGCGGGTGGCTCAACGTATCCGAAAGCGGCCAACATCTGTCGGTGTCGGCCTGGCGTAATCACGGCTAAGCGGCCGTCGGCAGTGCGTCGGCAAGGTGTGCGCCAGTGATTACGGAAGGGTCCTTCCCCGAACTCCGCGGGGATCTCCATGCCACCAATGCGAGCCAGTTGCCTCAGGGGTCTGGAAGAAGACGCCGGGATATGCACACTAGAGCTAGCTCCAGAACTAGAGGCGCCGGGGTCGCCAGTGGGTGTCGGGGCCGGAATGTCGGCAGCAGCAGCAGCAACAGGTATAGCAGTGGGTGGAACAACGGGGCATGAGCCGCTCGGGATGTCAGTAGGTGGAACGTCCGACATCTGAACAAGGAAAAATAAATTTTCCATGTCAGTATGTCATAAAGCAAGCAAATAATAGGCCAACAGTTTAAATCATGTATAACAATAAGTAGCATGGCAATATCAGTAATCGTACGAAACTAGCATGCAATCGAAAGCAAGTAATAGCATGCAGTAGTGAAATCACGTAGTAGCATACGGCATATAGCAGTAACAGTAAGCAGCAGCATGCAGTAAGTTCAGCGGAAACAAGTAAACTAACAAGTTGTAGATTAGCCCTATTAGTGAATCCTACTCGGGTCGGTCTTAGACTCACTAATGCATCCTAATTCCCTACAACCAATGCTCTGATACCAAATGTGACGCCCCGTACTAAATCATCATGTACGGACCATCAACAACAGGATCATTACAAGGTTAAGTACTATATGCGTTTTCAAAACAGAGTTTACATTCATAAATAAAAGTGACGTCATAACATACGTCAATTGTTTTACAAATCAAAAGTATGCTTCGCTAAGTAGAAGCATTAAATAAGTGTACGTGACCATAATGGTCGTTACATAACATAAGTTCATAAGTAAGAAGTTTGAATGCAACATAAGTAGTCATGCGATAACAACTCTAGGCAGCGGGTCCTACAGTACGACTAGTAAGATAGCGGAAGCGACTTCAAACACCTGAGAAAATACATGCTTAAAAA
Source organism: Rutidosis leptorrhynchoides (assembly GCF_046630445.1). Lineage (NCBI taxonomy): Eukaryota > Viridiplantae > Streptophyta > Magnoliopsida > Asterales > Asteraceae > Rutidosis > Rutidosis leptorrhynchoides. Next base: position 133,559,127 of record NC_092336.1, on the reverse strand, counting down.
GGTCAACACAAAGGTTGGTGAGCTATAGTTTAAGTATAACAGTAATGTAAGTAGGCCACGAGATTTCAGTGCTACAACGAGCGTTTCAAAAGTATGTAAAAGTATATGCTTAACCGTGGGCACCCGGTAACTAACTTAACGTTTAATGTACCCCCTTAAAGTGCACTTGGCAAGTGCGTATAACCTCGAAGTATTAAACACTCGTTAAATGCTAGCGCTACTAGCCCGAGTGGGGATGTCAAACCCTATGGATCCATATCTAAGATTCGCGTTCACGGTTCAAAAACCAATGATTAAACGTTACCGAGCTAAAGGGAATGTTTCTGCCGTTATATAACCCACACATATATAAAGTTTAAGTACTCGTGCCTAGTATGTAAAACATAAAATCCGCATGTATTCTCAGTTCCCAAAATAAGTTAAAGTAAAAAGGGAATGCTATAACTCACAATGATTAGTAGTAATGGTAAGGTAGTAGTCGGAAAGTGGTGTGCAAGTAACGGTCCAAACGTCCTCAACCTAAGTCAAATAGCACTAAGTCAATAAGTCGTCTCAAAAGGTTTACAAGTACGTAATTAAGGTCATAAGGGTCATCATCAATCATCATTAAACAAAAGGTAACAAGTAAGACTCGTTTATGAAAGTCGTTTAAAACAAAGGCTGACTTCGGTCAGTCACCACGGCCTCTACCCTTACTGAATTAAGGTGAGACCAGTGGTCATGGCTCCGTCTATGAGTCCCTTAAGTGTGGTAAAATTTACAGAAGCAAACTCGTCTTGGTTTGACCGTGGCGACGGTCTAAGTGCGAGTAGGTCAGAAATTTCTGCACAACGTTAAAGGACATGGTAACGATCGGAGGGCCATAAATCCTAAACCGTAACTCGGATTAAGACGAGTCCTATATGAAAAGTTATCTACTCGAAAAGTTCTATCTAAAAATCAAGGTTAGAACAGCCCAGGTCTACTGGTCTGTTCCAGAAGCATCAGGTCAGTAGGTTTTAGACAGAACAGTGGGTTTTGGAGAGTTCCGGTTGTCTCGGTGCTTGATGTTCATCACGGTTCTCATCCTTGATGCGTATAGCTTCAAGTGTACAACTCGTTGATGTGTTAACATCATTTTGACCAAGGTTTGTCCATCATAACTCAAGTGCAAGTGTTGTAAGTGTTTGATGAACCAAGGTTACATGTAAGTTTATGAACAAGTTCATGAACACTAAGAAAGATCACAACCAAGTGTTGGATCCATGATACTTGCACCAAAGTGTAAGCTCTTGTTGGTTTCATGTCCTTGTTCAAATGTGTAGTAAGCAACTAACAATAAGAAATAAAGAAAATGAATGATAAGCCTAAACCAACCATGAAGGTGGTATTCTAGTAACATACATCAAACAAGAACACAAGTAACAAAAATTAAAGATTATAAACTTTAAATCTTTTGAAACAAAATATGTAGAACATAACTAGATAGATTATGTTCTTGGATGTTCTTGATAAATACAAGATATTATGAAGAATCAAAACTAGAAAGTTTGATCTTGTAACTAGTAAAGAATAACAAGTAAGTAAGTAAGTAAACAACTTAATAATCTACAAGTAATTAAACTACAACAAGATTAAGTAACAAACAACAAAAGATGATGATGATTATGTGATGTTTAAATTCAGTTTTGGGACAAAGAAAAGAGAAGAAAAGTTGTTCATAATACTTACAATCTTTAGAGAAAAATGAGAGAGAAAAGAGAGAAAAGTATGCAAGTAATGTGTGTGTAAAATGAAAGAGTAAATGTGAATGAAGTAAGTAGTGAAATTTGAAAACCAAAACTCCCATCAAATGGCTCTAAGGCCACGTTTTTTCTGCAGAAAAATGGAGGGTGGGAGGAGTCTTGTGGTTACTAGCATGTAAAGATGACAAAAGTTGGGTAAAAGAGGTGTTTACATGGGGATCAAGTGTTAACAAGATTCTAAATGGATGTAACTAACTAGTTACACTTAAGTTTGATACTTGCAAGTCTTAATGGGCTAATTAAGTCCAACTAATAAGTAGGGTGGGCTCTCATAAGTCCATGTACATGTATAAAGCCCAAGTTGTATGCAAGTAACATGTAAGTCCACTAAAAGTCCAACTTAAGCCCAAGTAACTAACTAATAGCTTTAGTTAATTAAAATGATTAATAAAATTAATCATGAATGTAAATAATATCTTAAAATATTATTCGTGCAAGTTCCGGGTGTCACAAAGACGTTTCGGGCATTTAAAGTTCAAGTACGGGCAATTAAAGCAACATGTAAATGTAATAACATACATTCGTTTAATCAAGCGTATTAATAATAATAATTATTAATAAATAACGTAGGAAAAACCAGGGTCGTTACAGTCACGTATGTCAATAATTACACCAGTTGTCACTGAATGAATCCACCTTAATTTTAACTAGCCTTTTAACCATTAATCCATTCACGTATCCGTTTCAATGAATAATTTACCATATATATAAATAACCCGTCTTCCGTGTCCGGTCAACGTATGTGATTATTTATGCATATATTAAATTATAAGTAGTGGTAATTTAACAAGTTGTCACTTAATTATTTTACCATACTCATTAATAGTTAAAACCCCAATCTCCCTTAAGGTCGTTCTTTATCTAAATATTAACCGTTGTACAAATTAAATTAACTCATTTTCTATTTTTAGTCAAGCATCATAACTACTTGGGTTAAATAAGCATAATAACAAATTAGCTACTAAACATGGTAGAAAAATAAATAAAACTTACACAAAAGTTCTTAGCTTCCATTAATTCAACGCGGTAGCAAACTTCAAATTCAACACCCGTACAATACTTGAATAATAACAATATTAGAAACCTTCACCCTTTGTACTATGGAGTAAATAATAAACTTCTAAATATTACTACTACGGAGTATTACAGTTTGAGTTTTGTGTCCCCCTTAATTCTGCGAATTGTGAAGGTATATATCAATTATTTCCACTGACTATGTGCACTACCTCAAATCATCCATCTAAACCTTTGTCATTTTGTTGTTGTTACTATTAATTTGATCATATCCTTTGTCCTATATTATTGTTATTATTATTATTTTATTTTTCAATTATTCAATGGATTATGCAGTAGTTTGAGCTAGCTAACATTCCCAACAAACATTCTTCAGTCAATTGCAAGGCTTCAGATTCCAACTCAGCATGCTTTTGTTTGTTGTACTTTGTGCTATGTTGATTTGTACTTTAATGAATAGTTTCTCTTGCAGCTAAACTCTCTTGTACATCTTTATTTACGCATTAGGAAATCGTACCTTATTGATTAAAACTTGTACATTTTGCATTTTCTTGATAATCTTTCAGTTCCGCACTCCGTCTTCACTTTTATTTATTTATACAATTACAATAGAAATATGAAACAAATACATTTAAAAACCTATTATTTAGGAGAGATATTGTGACTAAATACATGTTCATTTTGAACAATATCAAACTCCCTACACTTTGAACATCGTTTGTCCTCAAGCAATACAGAACTAGAAATACTTCGAAGTAATAGAAATCACACTTCACACAATTTACTCCTTTATTTTTCACACTCTATTTTTCACACTATATACAATGATGATAATTTTCTTTTTCAAGTCACGGTACAAATTTCATACTACCTCTAGATATTAATCTAGAAGCGTTTTCCGTCAATTCAATTCATAACAACGATCAAGTTTCAAGTTAATGAAACTTAAGGGTCGTAGTTAAAGTCCTACGTGACTTAGAAAATTTTGGATCCTTAGGAAAAATAGGAACCTGATGAAAACGTTTGTATTTTTAAAATGCATGCTAGTTTTTACACTAGACACGTTTTTCGGATTAACCCATCACCGGTGTAAGTTTTCATAAACATTTTTGTGGGTTGTGGGTTTCGTATTCTCTTTTGATTTTAAGCTAAAAACTTTCGGTTTTGTGTACCCACTGCTAACCCTGTGTTTGGAAAGCACACGTACAGTTTACTTATTCCGTATATTATCTTACGGCAAACTACCGTCTGGTTGCAAAGGAGAGCGATGAATAAGAAACCGTTAAGGCGATGTCTTTTAAGACATTGCATAAAATCATGGTCAATATCGTGTCAGATGCAATTACTATCCTTTGTAGGAGAGATAGTAAAGATCACCCTAGAAGTTTTTGGTCTGGTACAAGGTCCTGTCTTCGACCATGCTATGCAACCACCGTTCGTACAGTTGACACCTGATTTGGTTCAAGTGACCTAATGAATTCCGTGAATTCCTATGATTTTACGTTCAACAGTAGTGAACGTACTGAAAATAAGTTTTTTAAAAACAAATCGGTTTATTTTTTCAAAACATTTTCTCGGTCAAGTTCGAGTATAGCTATTATCGAATTCCATGAGTTTGTAATTCTCAATCTTTAAGGTCAATCTCTAGGATTGAGTAATATCAGGCTTAAATGCTGATTTTTAATCTTTAAGGAGATTATCCTTTCTGGGGATCTGATTCATCAGTCTTATCCAGATGATTTGCAAGGCATCCTCCCCATTTTACGAGACAGATCCTCTCATGGATAGGATAAGTCTGATCATTTGGTGACCCTGTTTGATGCTGAGGTCCGTGGATTTCCTGCTGATTTTAGAGATGTCTTTTCTAGATTTTTCGTCAACCTACAGCGGGTCTGGACGACAACTTCTTGACCTAAATCAAGAAGCGAGTTTCTTTTTTGGAAGACTTTACTTCCTCTAAGGATAGAATTGATTCATCCTGAAGACCTCTTGTATTAAAAGATTAATGTTTTTCTTAAGGATAATAAGATTTTATGAACATATTTTTATCTTTTAAAAACATTTTTATATGAAGGGTCAGTCGGGCGCAACACTATCCCTTATAGTCAAAATCGCCCTTTTTAATTCTCCAATTGGCCCATGTCCCGGTTTTAGTCATGCTGGTCAATCATCGTTCTTTGTGGATTACAACAAAAGTACCTGCAAAAACTTCGCACAAACATGTGATATGCAATTTTAAATAAATAGATTGGTAAATCTCCCCACACTTGGCTTTTTCTTTGCCTTTTTATTCTCCTCTATTCTATTAAATAAATTTAACCTTTGTGTTGTTTCTCAATTTATGTCCATTTTAGGTGACGATAGTTTCAGTAAATTTTACTTAATTTTACCGTTCATAAATATATATAAACATGATTTGAATTTATTTAGCTAGAAATTTTTAAAATTTTCACAAAATTTAAAGAATAAGCCAGGTGTATAAACCGAGAGAATTATAACCCCTCCCCACACTTGAGATCATGCAAAGCCCTCATTTGCAATGAAATCAGACAAAAATTAGAATTCACGAGGGCAAATAGTATAGAAAGGGTGTTAAAACCTCTTAGAGCTAGGAAGCCCTAACTTGCGCTGTTTTGTGTTGAATTGTTCTTTATTACTAATTTATCGTCTCTTGTTCACATGTTTCGTCAAAAATTGGTTACTTTTACTGAACTTACGGCCAGTTTATGAAATTGTCTTGTTTTACCTATTTTCACACAACAACAAAACAAACGAACATGCACACAAAGACACAATTTTTTTTTTATATTTTTCTTTTATTATTTTACAATACTTAAAATTAATAACTTGCAATAATAATAATAAAATTTGTGCCCCGTCCTTGGGTAGGGTAATTTCGGTTTTATCACCTATTCTTACCCGCGACAAATTATTACAATTATCATTTTAAGTCGATACATAGAAAATAAAATCACACAAAAGAATTAAATTTATTTTTGGTATACTTTAAATTAATAAAGATAAAATAACGATAACAAAATTCTCGCCCCACCCTTGGGTAAAGTAATTTCAGTGTAAACACTTAATCTTAACTCGCGACCAATTTATAGCAATCGTCATTTTAAATTTATTAATTAAAAGTATATTTTTTCCCACTTAAATCAAATTATCTTTTCTAAAAATAACAAAATTTTCGTTCTACGCGATTTCGGCAGGAACTTAATTTCACTCACGAATATTTTGAAATCGTTATATTAAGTATTTGACTTAATATTTATATCTTCTCAATAAACGATATTCCCTAATTCAAAATTTAAACTTTTGTTTGATAACAGTAATTTCGGTTTTAGGTACTTAATTTTACCGACTACCAATCTAAACACTTAAATGAGAAGATTTATCGCTTGAAAGCCGAAGACTGAATGCATTTAAACAAACAAACAAACTTAAAATACAAATACATTATTCTTTACAAACAATCATACATGTTTATCACACAATAGCACACTAAAATAAATCACACAACAAACTATTACACTCGCACACTTGCACACTCGCACACTCGCACATGTGACGACCCGGAAAATTTCAATTTATTTTAAACCAATTCTCTATATGATTTAATAATTTCGTCATGATAAGCAATGAATTTTGACAAGTTTTAAAACTTTTGAAATGAGTTTTATACAAACAATTGACCATCCATTTGTCCGACGATTCACGAACGTCATAACTTGTATTAATTATATACTTATGTATATATATGGATATATATGGATTATATCTAACTTGAATATATGATAATTAAGTATCTCATTAAATATATTAACAATGGATTATATACATAAAATGAGACTACTAACTTAAGGACTTCGAAACGATATATATATATATATATATATATATATATATATATATATATATATATATATATATATATATATATATATATATAATGCTTAACGACGTTATAACTTCTAAGTTAAAATAAATATATATGTATTGTATTAAGAGGTATTAATACACAGTTTCTAGATGTATTTACTATTGGAATATACTAATAGGAAAATATCATTTTCAACATTTTACCATGAAAAATGACATCCTTGTTATTACATATGACTCATGAGACATCTTTAAACACATAAACAAAATAATTTTGTATTTATACCCGTATTATACACAACTTCTGGATGTATTTACTATTCGTATATATCAATAGTAAAACATCATTTTCAACCTTTTTAATCATGGGGGAGGCATGTTTAACAACTCTTAACATCTAGTATTAAACTTCTAGCTAAAATTTCAACTTGGAATCTCTTTATATCTATATACATATGACATTTTATATATCTATATCTATATCATTTCCATTTCAATTTTTATTCTAAGATTTTACTCCTTAAAAACACACACTTGAAAGTCTTTGTTCTACTACTTCAATTCAGCAAAAACACTTCAATTATAAGCCTTAAAATAACCTAAAATTATCATAAGAAAAACCAAACAAGAACACTTCATGAAGATCATCCATTTCAAGTTTATACTTTCAATCTTTTGAACCCATTTCAAAAACTCTTTGAAGATCAAGAATTATACTTCCTTTCCAGTAGCTTTATCCAAGTAACTTGAGGTAGTAACCTTATTCATAATCTTATTCTATTCATATTCATAAAATGATCTTATTTTGAGTTATAAATTATAACAACAAGAACGTAGTTTGAATGATTTCAAACTTGTTTGCAAACTAAATAGATCCTTGTAACTTGACTTTTAAAACACTTCAAGACCTGTAATATATCATAATGATATGCTAATTTAACAAGATACAACTTGATTTTACAAAGAACACCTTAAAACTGAATCTACGTCGTCGGAGTGCAACCGGGGGCTGTTTTGGGTTGGATAATTAAAAACCATTTTAAACTTTGAATTGGAAGTTCATATTCTGGAAAAATGATATTTATTACGAATATGTTAACATATAAAATTCTCATGGTTTAACTCAAAGTGCAAGTATTTTTATAAAAATGATCATCTAGATGTTGTTTTTACGACGGAAATGATCACTTTCATAAGCTTCACCTAAGTTTGACCTATAATCTGTGATTTCGAATACCAACCAAGGTATTTACTGTTCATATTCATAAATAATGGCTCGATCCAAGGAAGTGGCAAGTTGAATCAACAAAAACGGAGTTGTATTGAAGAAACTATGACTAAAACAAAATCGGGTATCCGAAGCTAGTTTAGCTACGAAAATATTTTGACTAAAACCAAACTAATCATATCTTGGCTAATTAACATGATATTTTATATATATTTACTCATGATTTGATTATACATATTTCAGGACCACCCGTAAACAACACGAGAAGATTAATTATAAGACCTCATGATTGTACACAACACGTCATTTGACAACACGGTACTTTATGTACGCAACATGTCATTTGACAACACGGTACCATGGGTCGAGATTAATTCCAATCAATACGAATACGATGGGGTCTTTATCTTATTAAGCAACTAATTGTGGACCACTAACATCGGACTGCTAACTACGGACTAATAGATAATAAAAGTATTATAAGTATATATGTAACGATTATTTGAAAAGAAAATATGTTGATATATTATATATATGGTTAGGTTCGTGATATCTATCGGAGACCAAGTCGTGTTAAATATCTTCAAGGCAAAAGTGAGTATATAGTCCCATTTTTAAACTCTAAATATTTCAGGATGAGAATACATGCATTTTATGATTTACGTTATAGACACAAGTGACTAAAAATATATTCAACGTTGAGTTGTACCACTGGCATACTTCCCTGTAGCTTGGTAAATACTATTTACATGTGGTATTGTAAACGCGAATCCTGTTGATAGATCTATCGGGCCTGACAACCCCAACCGGGCTGGACGACCAGTATTCAACGGTTGCACAGTACTTCGTTTCGGTGACTACACTTGGTACGGTGTAGTGAGATTTCATAATAAAGGGAATATGCGACGTTGATTAAATGTTAAGTATGGTTACCGAGTGCTCAACCACTTAGAATATTTTTATTAAAACGTTTATGTATATGAAATCTTGTGGTCTATATTTATAACGCTGCTAGCATTAAACCTATATCTCACCAACTTTATGTTGACGTTTTAAAGCATGTTTATTCTCAGGTTCCTAGAAGTCTTCTGCTGTTTGAATATATGTTAGAGAAACTATGTGCATGGAGTCATACATGTTTTATTCGAGGAAGCATTGCATTCACAAAATCATCACCGTGTATTTATTTTGAATGCATTGTCAACGGAAGTATTCTTGTAAACTGTTATTTACGGTGATTGTCTATATGTAAAAATCATTAGATGTCGAAAACATTGAATTTTAAATATTCATTTATGGTATATCTTTTCAAAAGAATGCAATGTTTATAAAACGTATCATATAGAGGTCAAATACTTCACGATGTAACCAACTATTGTGATTCGTTTATAATCAATATGGACTTCCTCTGGATGGATTAGGACGGGTTGTTAGAATTGGTATCAGAGCGGTGGTCTTAGCGAACCAGGTCTGCATTAGTGTGTCTAACTGATAAGTCGTTAGGTTGCATTAGTGAGTCTGGACTTCGACCGTGTCTGCATGTCAAAATGTTGCTTATCATTTTGTGTCGAAAATCATCTACTTATCATCCGTAGGAAATTACCTGCTTATCATCTTAAGTCTAAACGCGTCTTACTGCATTCATTGCATGAATGGTGTATAGACAAAATTCATATCTTAGCGTATTTGCTAATTCATATCTACGCTTATATGTTACTGTAAACTTTGTCTGACATATTCTGTAAATCCCTCCGTAATCTACGAGATCTTTTGTTCTATATATATGGATATTCTATATAATTAGAATACCACCCGATAGCCGAAAAATCATTTCATATCGAAAAATCTTTTATTCAATCATACGAAATGGAACTCGTCACTAGTTCAAGTCCCTCGGATTCCAATATGGAATTCCACTCAAGCTCCGAAAGCAGTGTGACCGGAATGGATCAACCAATCAGTCATCATCTATTTTGGATGGATTGGGGATGGGTTTGTAGCCTCCTTAATCATTGGAGACAAGAAGAAGGTGATCCCTCCCATCCACCAAATTGCCCTCTTGACGATGAACCTGAAGCACTTATCGGCGAACCTGTTCGAGAAACCATTTTCTCTCTCATTTCCAGAGTATCTCGTCACGATTATATACTACATCAAATTCTAGATTTTATTTAACCGCTCGTCCGAACTGACAATCACCCCGGTGTAATAGAAGAAATCAACGAGCTTCGCGCTCGGGTAGTGGCTTTGGAGAATACGGTATGAAGGTTACAAACACCATCAGCATCATCAGCAGCATAACCAGTACCGTCAATAACATCAACATCGCAAGCCTCAATATCCTAAGCACCAGCAGCATCACCAGCATCAACGTTATCACCATCATCAACATCAACAGGATCATTACCACCACCAACAATCACATCCGCATCACACGCCTCAATATCACCATCCGTACCTCGGATATCAACGTCACACGCACCATAGATACCAAGAAGTACCAACAACAACAAACGATGAAGTATTGATTCATAACTTCATCAGAGAAACATTATATGGTGATTATGTAATCTCTAAAGACATAGAGATTACCTATTTCTTCCTTAACCATAAATCAGATGAGTGGACAGAAATGATAAAAGGAAGAGTAGAAACCCCGACAAGAATGATGCGTAAGGTACAAGCTAGACTTGTTTTACCAACAGCATCAGCAGTACCCTTAGCCTCACCAACACAGTCAGTGCTGTCAACATCGTTAGAATCGTCAGCACCTTTAACATCATAAGCTCCACCAGTTCAAGAATCACCGTGGACATCATCAATAATGCGTATATTGCATCAACGAGTTATGAAGTATTAACTCATTCTTCTGAAGAATTTATATAAATATTTTATATATATGAATTCGGAAACCAAAATAAATCTTTTCGTACTAAGCTATTAAGTATGAATTGAAAAAGGGTAGATACTACTCGTTTAAATTCATACTACAAATATGCAATGATGTACGTCCTTCGTCAGCAACTTAATCATCGTTAACTATAATCGCTGTTTCAATTCAATGAATTCCGTTTTATAATAAACCAAGTGTATTATTCAATAATATGTTTGATTTTACACTTTCATCTTCAATGTACTCGAAGCTTACTGGGAAACAACATTCATATCTTGCGAAGTTAGCAAGAGTTCAATGAGTATCAACATGATTCACTAAGGAAATATATATAAGAATAAATAATGAAGTATTGATCCATAACTTCATTAATATTCTGTGAAGAATATGTGGTTCCTAATCGTTTTAGAGATTACTTATTCTAGCTCAAACCGAAAATCAAATGAGTCTAATATTATATTGACTTATTAAATTCATGATTACATCTGAAGAAAATATATATGTACACATATTTTCATAAAGATTGTAATAAAATTCTCTGGTACAAAACATTACTTGTGAAATTTTTTTAACGGGTAGGTAATACCCGAGAGATATATAAATTCACAATTAATATGATTATATTCTTCGACTCTAATTCAACAATCATCAACTATACTCACTACCTTCACAATAATATACATTCTTTCATAGAAATCAAAACAACCATTCTCATCCAAATTTGATTACGACAAAACGAAATCCAAGTCAAGACTTCACAGAAGACATCACTCTTAGGACTCTTACATCTTTCAAAACTATACTTTGACTTCAAAATTATGCTAGAACATCATTCGATTCTTGGAACCCAGAAAAATATTTGTATCATTCAAAGTCCTAAAACATCATATGTATATTAACAATTACAATGTATGATCAAACCCTTCGAAATTCCTGAAGACACTTCAAATAATGGACAATCGAGATGATGATCCAACCACACATTACCTACAGTCTTGCATCTGAAAAGCTCTCGAAACTAAGGACATAATTTAACACGTATCCGCGTTAAATCTTTTAGCATTTATTAGAAAAAAATAACTTTGCGATTCCTTTCCCAAAATAGCAAATTTTGTCACAGTTTCAGCAAGTCAACCTCGACTTTCCATTCGAAGTAGCGTTATTATAACCTGTAATACATACGATTACCCTTTTGTTACCGGGGAACCTTTTATATTCCACGACATTATCAGCAGATGTACCAGCAACTCGTTACCCCTTTGGTGGAATCAACAATTGGTATTTTGAAATCTCGCAGTGTTTCTATTTCAGCAGTTATATATATATATATACAACGTCTATCCCCAAGAATTACATATTTCAAATGTGAAGTTTCTGAAAAATGCTCCAGCCTACGAATTAGTGCTATGAAGTTTTGGAAAAGACTGATAAAGTGGTAAAGACAGTAGACAACAATTACGGTCAGAAGTTTGACAATAAAGAATAATAGATTGGAAAAGCTCGAAGAAAAATTTGGTACTGGAAAACGGATTGAGCAAAGTATAAAGGAGGCCGTGGACAAATCATAAGGAGGAAATCTACCTTCAAAGGATTCAAATGATTCAGTGTCTACTGAAACCGTTAGTAAGAACCATACTCCTTATTCTAAACCTTCACAGACAGATTTTCCGCGTCATTCTCTGATCTTAGATATTCTAAGATATCATCATATCTTTCATTATAGATATCTCCGATATTCCTGAAGATATATTCCCAACTATCCTCATCAAAAATCATTTATCTCTTCACAATATCTGCGTTACAACATAAAAGAAATTGTGTTAGTTTATAAATTCTGAAAAATTCGAGTTTAAAATATGAATGTTTTGAAGTAGTGTTGGAAACTGAAGCATGAATTAGTATAATATAATGACACTTGATCAACGTGATTATATTACAGTAATTCATGCTGAGTTTCTAAATGAAACGTGATGATTCACAGATCATAACGTCATCATGTGCCATGTTACACAACTCTTACATTCTACCCAATCTCCAAACATATTAAGAACATATCTCCTTGATAATTCTATCTTTTCGGACATTCTGGTAACTTACCAAATCAAGATCGTGCAATTACTATTTCCTTCTTAGAACATTAACTATGTTTATTTCAAAATCCATACCTACGAATTCCGGACCATTATTCGCTTGACTCGAAGTCGGGAAGAGGAAACAGAAGTATGGAACTGTTGAATATAAAAGAAAATATAAAGCTCGACAACAACAAATAAATTACAAACCGTGTATATCAATACGCATTGCAACGTAAAGGCATGAGAGAATTAACAATACTATAACCTCAAGGTAATAGTAGAAATAAATAAAATCCTCCGGTGGTAGATGAAAAAGAAGAATGACAGAGATGAAAGTTAAGAGTATATCCAGGATCAGTACTGGATGAAGCATACTGATAAATGTTTTAAAGTATGAATTGAGGGAGAAAGAATAGAAGGTATGAGTTGTAAGAAAATGAAGGGAGGTGGATTTATAGTAAAAGATCCGACAGAGCAATCAAAATAGATGATCGCATTTAAAGCGGATTCTAATTTCCTTGATTATAGAAGAATCAAATCTCATTATGAAGATTTTCCTCCAAATCTCTTGAACTTGGAAATCAATCCTATCTACGTCAAAAGATATGACGAATCTATACCTACTCATTTCACCCTTTGGTGATAGCCTCACTCGTACTCTTCACAAAAATCAAATTACTTTATCAATACTACTTGATGATAATAAAACTCTAATTTCCAACTCGTATACGTCATGAAAACATACTTATTGAGCCATGACCATCCCATTCAAATTTCGAGACGAAATTTCTTTAACGGGTAGGTACTGTGACGACCCAAAAAATTTCAATTTATTTTAAACCAATTCTCTATATGATTTAATAATTTCGTCATGATAAGCAATGAATTTTGACAAGTTTTAAAACTTTTGAAATGAGTTTTATACAAACAATTGACCATCCACTTGTCCGACGATTCACGAATGTCATAACTTGTATTAATTATATACTTATGTATATATATGGATATATATGGATTATATCTAACTTGAATATATGATAATTAAGTATCTCATTAAATATATTAACAATGGATTATATACATAAAATGAGACTACTAACTTAAGGACTTCGAAACGATATATATATATATATATATATATATATATATATATATATATATATATATATATATATATATATATATATATATATAATGCTTAACGACTTTATAACTTCTAAGTTAAAATAAATATATATGTATTGTATTAAGAGGTATTAATACACAGTTTCTAGATGTATTTACTATTGGAATATACTAATAGGAAAACATCATTTTCAACCTTTTACCATGGAAAATGACATCCTTGTTATTACATATGACTCATGAGACATCTTTAAACACATAAACAAAATAATTTTGTATTTATACCCGTATTATACACAACTTCTGGATGTATTTACTATTCGTATATACCAATAGTAAAACATCATTTTCAACCTTTTTAATCATGGGGGAGACATGTTTAACAACTCTTAACATCTAGTATTAAACTTCTAGCTAAAATTTCAACTTGGAATCTCTTTATATCTATATACATATGACATTTTATATATCTATATCTATATCATTTCCATTTCAATTTTTATTCTAAGATTTTACTCCTTAAAAACACACACTTGAAAGCCTTTGTTCTACTACTTCAATTCAGTAAAAACACTTCAATTATAAGCCTTAAAACAACCTAAAATTATCATTAGAAAAACCAAACAAGAACACTTCATGAAGATCATCCATTTCAAGTTTATACTTTCAATCTTTTGAACCCATTTCAAAAACTCTTTGAAGATCAAGAATTATACTTTCTTTCCAGTAGCTTTATCCAAGTAACTTGAGGTAGTAACCTTATTCATAATCTTATTTGATTCATATTCATAAAGCGATCTTATTTTGAGTTATAAATTATAACAACAAGAACGTAGTTTGAATGATTTCAAACTTGTTCGCAAAATAAATAGATCCTTCTAACTTGACTTTTAAAACACTTCAAGACCTGTAATATATTTTAATGATATGCTAATTTAACAAGATACAACTGGATTTTACAAAGAACACTTTAAAACTGAATCTACGTCGTCGGAGTGCAACCGGGGGCTGTTTTGGGTTGGATAATTAAAAACCATTTTAAACTTTGAATTGGAAGTTCATATTCTGGAAAAATGATATTTATTACGAATATGTTAACATATAAAATTCTCATGGTTTAACTCAAAGTGCAAGTATTTTTATAAAAATGATCATCTAGATGTTGTTTTTACGACGGAAATGATCACTTTCATAAGATTCACCTAAGTTTGACCTATAACCTGTGATTTCGAATACAAACCAAGGTATTTACTTTTCATATTCATAAATAATGGCTCGATCCAAGGAAGTGGCAAGTTGAATCAACAAAAACGGAGTTTTATTGAAGAAACTACGACTAAAACAAAATCGGGTATCCGAAGCTAGTTTAGCTACGAAAATATTTTGACTAAAACCAAACTAATCATATCTTGGCTAATTAACATGATATTTTATATATATTTACTCATGATTTGATTTTACATATTTTAGGACCACCCGTAAACAACACAAGAAGATTAATTATAAGACCTCATGATTGTACACAACACGTCATTTGACAACACGGTACTTTATGTACGCAACACGTCATTTGACAACACGGTACCATGGGTCGAGATTAATTCCGATCAATATGAATACGATGGGGTCTTTATCTTATTAAGCAACTAATTGTGGACCACTAACATCGGACTGCTAACTACGGACTAATAGATAATAAAAGTATTATAAGTATATATGTAACGATTATTTGAAAAGAAAATATGTTGATATATTATATATATGGTTAGGTTCGTGATATCTATCGGAGACCAAGTCGTGTTAAATATCTTCAAGGCAAAAGTGAGTATATAGTCCCATTTTTAAACTCTAAATATTTCGGGATGAGAATACATGCATTTTATGATTTACGTTATAGACACAAGTGACTAAAAATATATTCTACGTTGAGTTGTACCACTGGCATACTTCCCTGTAGCTTGGTAACTACTATTTACATGTGGTATTGTAAACGCGAATCCTGTTGATAGATCTATCGGGCCTGACAACCCCAACCGGGCTGGACGACCAGTATTCAACGGTTGCACAGTACTTCATTTCGGTGACTACACTTGGTACGGTGTAGTGAGATTTCTTAATAAAGGGAATATGCAACGTTTATTAAATGTTAAGTATGGTTACCGAGTGCTCAACCACTTAGAATATTTTTATTAAAATGTTTATGTATATGAAATCTTGTGGTCTATATTTATAATGCTGCTAGCATTAAACCTATATCTCACCAACTTTATGTTGACGTTTTAAAGCATGTTTATTCTCAGGTTCCTAGAAGTCTTCTGCTGTTTGAATATATGTTAGAGAAACTATGTGCATGGAGTCATACATGTTTTATTCGAGGAAGCATTGCATTCACAAAATCATCACCGTGTATTTATTTTGACTGCATTGTCAACGGAAGTATTCTTGTAAACTGTTATTTACGGTGATTGTCTATATGTAGAAATCATCAGATGTCGAAAACATTGAATTTTAAATATTCATTTATGGTATATCTTTTCAAAAGAATGCAATGTTTATAAAACGTATCATATAGAGGTCAAATGCCTCGCGATGTAACCAACTATTGTGATTTGTTTATAATCAATATGGACTTTGTCCGAATGGATTAGGATGGGTTGTTAGAGCACACTTGTGAGAATTTCAGAATCTCACAGAATTATCATCTTGAAAACGACTTGAGCGAATTGTTTCGAAAGCGAGTCGACCAAGTTGATTCTCCATAGCTTCATATGCATACCCTCTACGGTTTAGTAATTTTTCTTGGAAACACTTGACTGGACCTTCTCGGCATAAAGTTACAAACTCGATATTAGAATAAGTTTGATTCTTGGGGCATTTCCCTTCGTGGGACCATTTTCCGCACTTGTAACATTTCTCGAGTTGTTTTACCCTTCGTTTTGCAGCAGATTTAGATGTACCTTGTGCGAAATTAACTTTGTTATGTTCTTCCCTTTTCTCTTTTCTAATAGCAGTCATTTTCTCTCTAATCTCCAACACCATATCAATTGGTAAGGTGTAGATCAGTGCGCATATGAGAAGATAATGATTTTGATCGAACGAAGTGCGCAACTTATGCATCTGAAAACAAATAGAAACAAAAATAAAACACACGAAAGAAAAATAAAAATTTAGAATGGGGGGAGAAGACTAGTTCTTTAGGGTCTGCTAGAGAAAGACCAATCGGATTCCATTCTTGAAAAACTAAACAAGAACAGAATATCAAACACGAGATCTTTCTCTCTCTTGGAACATTCGACTCTCCCCACACTTAGTTAGCTGTGGTGTCGAACTTATGATTAAGATCATTTTTAATCTCTCGTGGTCCATCAAAATAGTGTTTCAGCCTGTGTCCATTTACTTTGAATGGTTTATTATTTGAGTCCACTAGTTCGACCATTCTATAAGGTAAAACTCTTGTAACTATGAACGGTCATGACCATCTAGATTTTAACTTTCCAGGAAATAGTTTAAATCTAGAATTGAATAGAAGGACACGGTCTCCTTCATGAAACACTTTTTTGTTTAAATGTTTATCGTGCCATTTCTTTGTTTTTTCTTTGTAGATGAGTGAGTTTTCATATGCATCATGCCTTAACTCATCTAATTCATTCAGCTGGCTTAAACGTAATCGTCCTGCTTCATGCAAATCAAGATTGCATGTCTTAAGAGCCCAAAATGCTTTATGCTCAATCTCACAGGGAGATGACATCCTTTTTCGTAAACGAGTCGAAAAGGTGTGGTTCCAATTGGAGTTTTATAGGCTGTTCGAAAGGCCCAAAGAGCATCCTCCAATTTCATGGACCACTCCTTCGGATTTGCACCTACATTTTTCTCTAGAATATGTTTTAATGCTCGGTTAGTGTTCTCAACTTGTCCACTTGTTTGTGGATGATAAGCTGTCGATATCTTATGAGTTACCCCATATCTTTTAAGAACTTTCTCAAGTTGAGCGTTGCAAAAATGTGTACCCCGATCACTTATCAAAGCTTTCGGTGTTCCGAACCGTGCAAAAATACATTTAAAAAGTTAACTACAACTCGTGCATCATTTGTTGGGAGAGCTTGCGCTTCCGCCCATTTAGACACATAATCAATAGCAACGAGTATGTAGAGATTATTATGAGATTTTGGAAAAGGGCCCATGAAGTCAATGCCCCAAATGTCAAAAACTTCGCAGACTTGAATGACATTTTGTGGCATCTCATCGCGTTGACTAATTCTCCCGACCCTTTGACATGCATCAAGGATTTATAGAGAAGATGGGCATCCTTGAAAATAGAAGGCCAATAGAATCCAGCCTCGTAGACCTTTCTTCCCGTGAGTTGAGGTCCGTAATGCCCTCCTGTAGGTCCTGTGTGACAGTGGAGTAAGATTTGTCTAGCTTCATTCCCGAATACCCACCTACGTATTACTCCATCGAGACAATTTTTAAACAGATGTGGATCCTCCCAAAAGTAGTGTTTAATGTCGCTAAAGATTTTCTTTCGTTTTTGATACGACATTCCCTTTTCAAGAAATCCACATACCAAATAGTTCGCAATTGGTGCGAACCATGGTATTTCATCACTCTCGATCTTCATGAGATGTTCGTCAGGAAAGTCATCCTGTATCGTGGATTCATCGAGAGTTTCTAGCTCAGGGTTCTCAAGGCGTGAAAGATGATCGGCGGCAAGATTTTCTGCTCCCTTTTTATCTCGGATTTCGATGTCAAACTCTTGCAGGAGCAAGATCCAACGAATTAAGCGTGGTTTAGCATCTTGTTTTGAAAATAAGTACTTAAGAGCAGAATGATCGGTATAGACAACCGTTTTTGCTAGAACAAGATATGATCGGAATTTATCAAAAGAAATGATTATAGCAAGGAGTTCCTTTTCAGTGGTTGTGTAGTTCGTTTATGCTCCTTGTAAAGTCTTACTAGCATAGTAAATGGGTTTAAATCATTTTTCTATCCTTTGACCTAAAACGGCTCCTATTGCAAAATCACTTGCATCGCACATGAGTTCAAATGGAAGGGCCCAGTTTGGAGCTATCATGATTGGCTCATTAGTGAGCTTTTCTTTGAGAATGTTAAAAGATTTTATGCATTCATCTGAGAAGATGAATGGAGCATCTTTTTCAAGGAGTTTGTTCATTGGAGTGGCAATTTTAGAAAAATCTTTAATGAATCGTCGGTAAAAACCGGCATGCCCTAGAAAACTCCTAACTCCTTTGACATTGGTAGGATGTGGAAGTTTAGCAATTACATCAACTTTTGCTTTACCCACTTCAATTCCTTCACTTGAGATTTTATGACCTAGAACGATGCCTTCTTTAACCATGAAATGGCATTTCTCCGAGTTTAGCACTAGATTTGATTTCTCGCATCTAATAAGCATTCGTTCAAGATTTGAAAGACACGACTCAAAAGAGTCACCGAAGACTGAAAAGTCATCCATGAAAACTTCCATTCATTCTTCTATCATATCATGGAAAATTGCCATCATGCACCTTTGAAAGGTTGCAGGGGCATTGCAAAGTCCGAATGGCATGCGCTTGTATGCAAAAGTGCCATATGGGCATGTGAAGGTGGTTTTCTCTTGGTCTTCGGGTGCGATTGAGATTTGAAAATACCCTGAAAAACCATCAAGGAAACAATAGTAACTGTTTCCTGCTAACCTTTCCAACATTTGATCGATGAAAGGTAAGGGAAAATGATCTTTTCTGGTGGGTCATTTAATTTTCTATAATCAATGCAAACACACCATCCAGTTACAGTCCGAGTAGGAATAAGCTCATCTTTTTCATTTATGATCACGGTAATGCCACCTTTATTAGGTACACATTGCACCGGGCTTACCCATGGACTATCAGAGATGGGATAAATTAAACCTGCATCAAGTAGTTTAATTATCTCTTTCTTCACCACATCTTGCATGTTAGGGTTTAGTATTCGTTGACATTGCACACAAGGTTTGAAATCATCTTCCATGAGAATTTTGTGTGTACAATATGAAGGACTTATACCCTTGATATCTTGGATCTTCCATGCAATAGCTGGTTTGTGGGCTTTTAGCACGGAAATCAATTGAGATTTTTCGTTTTCAGAAAGGGAGGATGAGATGATTACAGGTAATTGAGATTCACCATGTAAATATGCGTATTCCAAATAGTTTGGAAGTGGCTTTAATTCTAATATTAGTGGTTCTTCAATCGATGATTTGTACTTGTATCTATCTTCCTCTTTCAGAACTTGAAGTTCTTTTCTTGTTGGTTCGTATTCATTAGCTATGAGTGTAGCTAATAATTCAGCTTCATTAATTGGTTCTGTTCCTTCTCTTAAAGAACATTCGCCCGTTCCTTGTAATTCTGGAAATTCTTGTAACAATTCTTGATGTTCATCTATAGTTTGTATATAATAACACGCGTCATCTGCAGATTGAGGTTGTTGCATGGCCTTATCAACAGAAAAGGTCACACTCTCGTCATCTATACTTAGGGTCAATTTCTTACCAAACAAGTCTATTATTGCTCTAGCCGTGTTTAAGAATGGTCTTCCTAAGATAAGAGGAACTCGAGAATCTTCTTCCATATCCAGAATCACAAAATATGCTAGGAATACTAAAGTACCAACTTTAACTAGCATATTCTCCATTATCCCTCTAGGATATTTGATTGATCGATCAGCTAGTTGTATTCTCATTCGTGTTGGTTTTAACTCTTCAAGGCCTAGTTTAACGTATAATGAATAAGGCATTAAGTTAATACTAGCACCTAAGTCTGCTAATGCTCTTATTGAATCAAGACTACCCATTAAACATGGAATTGTGAAACTTCCGGGGTCGGAGAGTTTTTCGGGTATCTTGTTCAATAATACTGCCGAACATGCATCATTCATTATGATAGCTGAAAGTTCTTCCATTTTCTTTCTGTTTGTGATCAGGTCTTTCAAAAACTTTGCATATCTTGGCATTCCTGAAATTACATCGATGAAAGGAAGATTGACGTTTATTTGTTTGAACATGTCAAGAAATTTTGACTGTTCGGCTTCGAGTCTTTCTTTTCTTTGTTTGCTTGGGTAAGGAAGCGGTGGTTGATATGGTTTAACGTATGGTTTAGGTCGTACTAAACCTTCTGGGATTTCAGCTTGTTGTTCATTGGCTTTCTCAACTACTGGTTCTGTTGCCTTCTCTGGTTCTGGTTGTGGTGGTGGAACAGGATAATCGGAAATGACTGGTATAACAGGTGGCATAAGCGTCAAACCACTTCGGGTGGTAATTGTTTTGGCTGCTTCATTTCGAGGGTTGGTATTCAAGTCGCTCGGTAAACTCCCTGGCTTTCTTTCACCAATTAACCTTGCTAGGATACTTACTTCTTGTTCCAAGTTTTGGATAGAAGCTTGTTGGTGTCTGAATGATTGTGATTTTTGTTCATTAGTTTGTTTTTGAGATGCAACAAACTGTGCTTGGGATTCCATGAGCTTTGTCATCATTTCCTCCATGTTTGGATTTTTCTCGTCGGTTTGTGGTGGCTTATTAAGAAAACCAGGTCTTTGCTGATTGCTAGTACCTTGTTGGTTATACGAGTTATTGTTGGTCCCATTTGGATTGTATGAGGTGTTGTAAGGTCGGTTGAAATTATTCCTAGGCGGTTGATAATTATTTTGATAATTATTTCTCGACCTTTGGTTCATGTAGGAAACATTCTCACGTTGTTCCATCATTTGCTCAACACCGAAACAATCTTTCATCAAATGTGGCCCCCCACACTGCTCACAACTGATTCGTATCACGTGAATATCTTTAGTCAACTTTTCCATTCGTCTATCGACAGCATCTAACTTTGCGGAAATGAAATCAAAGTCATGGCTAGAATCGGCTCTAGCCGCTTTAGATGAACGAAAGATATCTTTTTCCTGATGCCACTCATGTGAGTGGGATGCTGTATTATCAATAATTTTGTGAGCTTCAGTTACGATTTTCTTCATAATGGAACCACCAGCTGCTGTGTCGATGTCTTTTCGTGTAGCAACATCGCATCCTTGGTAGAATATTTGCACTATTTGATAAGTGTCTAAACCGTGTTGAGGACATCCTCTCAACAACTTTCCAAATCTTGTCCACGCCTCATATAATGTTTCATTTGGCTTTTGCGCGAACGTAACAATTTCTCCTTGAAGTCTCAAGGCTTTAGATGCCGGAAAGAATTGTTTAAGAAATTTCTCAACTAAAACATCACATGTGTCAATCGCTCATTCAGGTAACGATTCTAACCAATCTTTGGCTTCTCCCTTTAAAGTCCAGGGAAACAACATGAGATAGATTTGTTCATCCTCAACTTCTCTGATTTTAAATAGAGTACAGATCCTATTAAAGGTTCGAAGATGTTCGTTTGGATCTTCTTTTGGCGTACCACTAAATTGGCATTGATTAGTTACCATGTATAGGATTTGTCCTTTGATTTCATAATCTGGCGCATTAATGTATGGTTGAGCAATGGCGTGACCTTGGCCTGTACGTGTGGCTCTCATTCCATCTTCCATACTTAGAGGTTCCTGATTTTCATGATTGAATTTGTTGAATCTGAATCACTAGAGGATTATGATTTAATGGTTTCTTCCTCGACAATCTCTGGTTGAATGATTGGTGGTTTCGGAGGAAATATTAGTGGTTCAGGATCTCTGAATTGTCCTTGAATATCCTCCGGGTTCTCAATTGTGAGTTCGGGTTTAAAAATTGGATTATCGGAAATTTGAATTGGAGTACTTGTTTGACTGGATGATGATTCTAAAGAAAAATCAACGACGACAATATTGACTAGATGTCTTGATCGAGTTACAGGTGGTGAACGTATGAAAGGTGGTGAACATTTTGCTCGGTGCATTCACTGAATATCCTATTAGTTATAAAAATAAAAATTATATAAGTTATCAAATTAATAGACTTTTCTGATTTTGCCCACGTTTCGAATAGTCAAAAGATGCAGCAGGTAGCCAGGACCCTTTAAATCGGAAGTCCACAACTCGCCACTAACAAATCCAACTATTACTACGAACCAGAAAATTTTGGATGTCTATCAATTTAACCGCTTAAAATAATTTTTCGTCGAAATTTAAAGAAGATAAAAACCTGTCCTAAAACTAGAGCGTAGAAATGAGAAAGAAAAAGCGCGTCGAAAAATAAAAAGAAATACTTAGAAACTAAAGTTTTACGTCTAAAGCTTAGCGTCCAAAAATTTAAAACTAAAAGTTGCGACTAAAGTTCTAAAGGTAATAAAACTTATAATGCAATTCTAAAGAAAAAACGGCAATTACTTCGAAAGCTCTAAGATACAATTCTAAGGAATTAGATTTTAAAGGAAAATTTACGGCTAAAACTAATACCCAACACTTAAGCATAAAACTTAAATACTTAAAAACTAATACTATAAAACTATAAAAATAAGAACTAAGAAATATATAACAAAAATATACAATTAACAAAATATAAGGTATTATCTAAAAATATAAAAATAAAATTCTAACTTACAAATTTAAACTACAAGTTTAAAATACAAATATAACTTAAACTTAAAATAAACTATAAATTAAAAGAAAGTAATAAAAATAAAGTTTTTTATTTTTTATTTTTTTTTTCTTTTATTTATTACACCGTAATTGTAGAATAGAATGTATCTGATTTTGGATTTGGTGGAAACTTTGTTAACTAGCCTGTGACTACTCCTCTATTTTCGTGACAACTTGTTCCTTTTTTTAACAACCCAAAGCCACACAAGTCTAACCAAATTTTCTATATTTTATTCTAGTTAACTTAAAATATTTAATTAATTAAAATTAACTAAAAACCTAACTTAGTTTAATAATACGGATTAAAAAAAATACTTAACTTAACATAATAAATTAGTCAAAGATTCCTAATTTATCAAAGCACTGAAAGTGAGGCTCATTACAAATTTATGGCATGCAACATCATGTAGCAACGAACCAAATTATTATTATTTTTTATATGAACTATTTTTAGTTAGAATGTGAGAAGGAAAAAAAAATCAATTTTTTTTTAAGTTTTATAAAATTAAACATATGTCTAATAAGAAAAATATAATTTAAATATAAAACAAAACTAATAAAAATTCAATTCATAAAAGATTTTAAAATTCCTAAACAAGTGAAAAAGGACAATAAATTTTGTCAACAAACACACTAATAAAAAAAATTCCTAAGATAACTAGCTTACATACATTTTTTGTTAGGACTGCGAATGTGTAGATATCTATATTTTAATAACTAATAGGATATTTATAAATTATTCTCTCGATCAATTAATTCTTCACGTTGAACAATGTGTAGATTTGATAGTGTTGAGATTGATGGATTAATCACAACCATACCCTAAAATTACGTTTGTGCGAAGTTTTTTATTTATTTATTTATTTATTTTTTTTATACCAAGTCACATGAGGAGCTAGTCACAAGTCAACATATTCCATGGATATCAATTACTTCCAAAAACCTAGTTCCAACACAGATTGTATTTAATTTTAATTTTTTTCAGTTTTAATTATTAAGTACTAACTAAAATTATCTAAAAATTATTTTTATTACAAATTCTAACTTAACTACTGATGTACTCTGTGAAGACACAAAAAGTGTCCCCAGCAGGGGCGCCAAAATCTTGATGTGTTTTCTAGTGATGTATGAAACGGTTATCAGTTTTATATTATTTACTACAGGAAATTACCTAAATTAAACTAAAACACAATAGGCAAGTATACCTATCGTATAGTAATATAGCTAGGGTAAAGTCCGGGAGGTCGATCCATGGACACTTTTATTGGGTGCTTTACTAGGTTATCTCGGTAAATTAAGTAACTAAGTTAGATTTAGTAATATATAGTAATTTTAGTAACTTTAGGAGATTTACCGTTTAATGACCGGTTTGTCTTTTTAGCTTTTCTTTTTAATTTAAACAACATGATAATAAATTTAAACTAGATTATAACAATGAAGTAAATAAAAATTACTGCGGTAAATAAATATTATTTTAACTAAACGAGATGAAAATACAATAAAAGAGTATTATGCTTATTTAACTTCCGTAGTTACGATGTTTGACTTTTACTTTTTTACTTTTTTACCCTGGGTTAATTTTTCTTGCACCCGTAGAATATTTAATATGTCCACCTGGAGTTATCCAGCGCAGTCCTATAATTACAAGCATCAAATGCGAGTGTCCTCGTCATTGTATCTTGTGACTACAGTTAAATATTCTAACTAATTACTATTTAGATGGTTTGACGCGGTTGTCACGTATGTCAATAATTACACCAGTTGTCACTGAATGTAACCCACCTTAATTTTAACTAGCCTTTTAACCGTTAATCCATTCACGTGTCCGTTTCAATGAATAATTTACCATATATATAAATAACCCGTCTTCCGTGTCCGGTCAACGTATGTAATTATTTATGCATATAGTAAATTATAAGTAGTGGTAATTTAACAAGTTGTCACTTAATTATTTTACCATACCCATTAATAGTTAAAACCCCAATCTCCCTTAAGGTCATTCTTTATCTAAATATTAACCGTTGTACAAATTAAATTAACTCATTTCCTATTTTTAGTCAAACATCATAACTACTTGGGTTAAATAATCATAATAACAAATTAGCTACTAAACATGGTAGAAAAATAAATAAAACTTACACAAAAGTTCTTAGCTTCCATTAATTCAACGCGGTAGCAAACTTCAAATTCAACACCCGTACAATACTTGAATAATAAAAATATTAGAAACCTTCACCCTTTGTACTATGGAGTAAATAATAAACTTCTAAATATTACTACTACGGAGTATTACAGTTTGAGTTTTGTGTCCCCCTTAATTCTGCGAATTGTGAAGGTATATATCAATTATTTCCACTGACTATGTGCACTACCTCAAATCATCCATCTAAACCTTTGTCATTTTGTTGTTGTTACTATTAATTTGATCATATCCTTTGTCCTATATTATTGTTATTATTATTATTTTATTTTTCAACTATTCAATGGATTATGCAGTAGTTTGAGCTAGCTAACATTCCCAACAAACATTCTTCAGTCAATTGCAAGGCTTCAGATTCCAACTCAGCATGCTTTTGTTTGTTGTACTTTGTGCTATGTTGATTTGTACTTTAACGAATAGTTTCTCTTGCAGCTAAACTCTCTTGTACATCTTTATTTACGCATTAGGAAATCGTACCTTATTGATTAAAACTTGTAAATTTTGCATTTTCTTGATAATCTTTCAGTTCCGCACTCCGTCTTCACTTTTATTTATTTATACAATTACAATAGAAATATGAAACAAATACATTTAAAAACCTATTATTTAGGAGAGATATTGTGACTAAATACATGTTCATTTTGAACAATATCAATAATAATACTACTACTAATAATAAGATTAATAATAATAATAATAATCTTAATAATAATAATAATAATAATAATAATAATAATAATAATAATAATAATAATAATAATAATATAATACAGAGGGGGTAATATATGTGGAGTAATATATGTGTGTGTGTTGAAGCAGAAACGCTCGAGCTTTATATATGTTTTCTGACCCTGACTGCCATGCGATCGCATGGCTTCTCATTGCAATTCCCATGCGATCGCATGGGGTGCCCTGACAGCTCACAATGTTTTGTTGTTTTGCTTGTCGACATAATTAAATAAATATATAATTTATATAATTTATATTAATTAATTATATATTATATTATATTCTCGTGCCTAGTTAACTTGAAATTTTAGTTTCGATGTCTTGTACGTTTACGTTCGACATAATGAAATTTTGGTTCCGATTTTTACTGTAGCAAATAGTGGTTTTCGAAAACACTGTAGCTTTTCGGGTACTGTAGCAATTCGAAAATACTGTAGCAAATTAGTGTTTTACTTGTTCATCTTAAACATTTTAATTAACTTATCTAAATATCAATCGAATCAATAATCGAATGTTACTATCGTTTACTAAATAACTTGAAATTATATATATGTAGATATCTTTATTTAATATACATAAATCAGTTTTTAAATACACATTGCAAGTTATTATAATTAATTTTAATAATTAATATTCCAACTTATTGTATATATATATATATATATATATATATATATATATATATATATATATATATCTATTTACAAATAGATGTTCGTGAATCGTTGGTCAATAGTCAAAGGTTAACTGAATATATATAACATTAGTTCAAAAATTTTAAGAATCAATATTACAAACTTTGCTTATCTTGTCGAAATCATATAAAGATTAAGTTTTAAATTTGGTCAGAAATTTTTGAGTCGTCACAGTACCTACCCGTTAAAGAAATTTTGTCCCGAAATTTGATAGAGATTGTCATGGCTATCAATAAAAATGTTTTCATGACGAATACGAGTTGATGAATAGAGTTTCATTATTATTGACTAATATAGATAAAACGATTCGATTATGTGAAGCGTACGAGTGAAGCTGTCACAAAAGGTTGAGATAAAGATTTAACTTTTGACGTAGTCACGGTGGATTTTTGGATTTTAAGGAATCTAAAGATAATCCTTGAAATCTATAAAAGATTTGATTCTCTGGTAATCAAGGAAATTATGATCCTCTTTGATTAATTGCGGTAATCTGCCTCGATTGCTATGTATGATATTTCGCTATAAATCAACCTCTTCCGTTCCATTATTTTCATTACTCCTACATCTTCTTCCTCATTTCATACCTCCCAATAAGTTGTGAAAATGTTAAATCCAGTCCTGATTCTTGATATTTTCCTGGCTATCGTATCTTTCATTCTTCTTTTTCATCTGCCACCAGAGGAGGTTATCTTCTTCTACTATTACCTTGGGGTTATAATGTTTTTAATTCTCTCGTGTCTTTACGTTGCAATACGTATTGATATACACGGTTTGTAATTTATGTGTTGTTGTTAGGCTTTATATTTTCCCTTATATTTAGGAGTTCCATACTTTTGTTTTTCCTTCCCGACTTCAAGTCAAGCGAATAATGGTCCAGAATTCGTAGGTATGGAGTTTCGAATGATCATAATATACAAAGTAAAAATGAAAGGTAATAGCACGATTTGATTTATCAAATTACCAGAATATCCGGAAAAGACCGAATCATCAAGAAAAATATTTTCTTGATAGTTTAGAGGTTAAATAGAATGAAAGAGTTATGTAACATGGTTCATGATGAGGGTATGATCTGTGATAACCCAGAAATTTCTGACCAAATTTAAACTTAATCTTTATATGTTTCCGATACGATAAGCAAAGTTTGTAATGTTGAATCTCAAAATACATTCATGTAATCAATTACCCTTTGACCGTACTCGACGATTCACGAACATTTATGCGTATATATATGTATATATAATATATGGTTATATTAATTAAAAACGTTAACAAAGTATTATATGTATAATACTTTATATGAAAGTATTTGTTTCAATACAAGTTTATTATAATTAGCGACGAGATTATAAGATAATATCAAATGATTGAATTATCAGATATATTCTGATATGATTACGGGTCTCTGTTGTAAGGTCCACTGAGAATTAAAAAATCTATTCTTTTTAACGGTATTCAGAATAATTGGTAAAGTGATTTACAAGTAAGAACAAATGTGTCAATTAACGGAAACTAGACAAGGGTTAGTGGAAATCCCTGTTTAATTTCCAATTCATGTTTTATAATATTTTCCTCGTGACCTTGATAAAATAACTATGTTAACTTTCATTTTATTTAATGTGAAAGTAAGAACGTGGAGTGTAAATAACTTAGATGTTGGATATCGACAAGTTAAATAACTCGACATTTTTCATTAAGATGATTTCATATGTTTATTTAACCTTTGGACTTTATCCTATGCTTCACCAACAGACTGTAATTTAAAAACTTGAAACCTATTATGAATATATATAATTCTACTTTTCTAAAACGTTTTATGATATAACGATTTCCATTATTTTAACTTTTTAACAAAATGATTCTTAAATATATTTAGTTTTGGAAAACAAAATTATCATATTTATTTGATTTAGTTTTAAACTTACAAAAACGTTTTCAGTTTAAAAAGAACTTTATTATTAAAACGTATATAACTTTTATAAATATCTAGAAGCACTTTTGACAACTCATTTCTTAACCATTATGATAAAGATAACGATATTTATATTTTATTTTATTAAATATATATAACGATTTAAATTAATATTATATATATTTATACGCGTATTATACGTACATAGTTTTATATTTTTAATATACTTTAACTTTACCTTTACTTTACTTTAACTTTACTTTTACTTTACTTTTACTTTAATTTTACTTTACTTTAACTTCAATAATTCACTTTAATAATTCATACTTTAATAATTCACTTTAATAATTTATACTTTAATAATTCACTTTAATAATTATACTTTAATAATTCACTTTAATAATTCATACTTTAATAATTCACTTTAATAATTCAAAAATCTATTATAAATAGAATTCAATATGTTTCATTATTTCATAGAAACTTGAAAATATATTTCTCTAAACTCTCTCAATAGATTTACATATATATATTTACTCAGTATTATTTTAAGATATTATTAGTATACATAAAATACTACGATGGAGTTATGTTCAGGCGATTTCAAAATAAGTTTTCAAACGGGATAGAGCTAAGGAAATTATGGGCTATAGCTATGGAAGTTATGAGTATTGTTCGGGGGTATAGCTCGTGAGGCTAACCTAGTGTTTATCATCTCCGTTGCGTCTACGTACTTTCCTGCAATATTGAATCTCAATATTGATACGTGAGCATTCATATCTTAACTCTTATATATAATAATAGTGTATCCCTGACTAGTGCTCGAGTATATATGATTATGCATGTTTGTATGCTTAGTTTCGTCGTTAAATAGTTTATGATAAACCATGAATTTAATACATATGCTACTAAGATAAGGTATATGATATGCATGTCGTTGAAAAGCTGGCAAAAAATTAATAACTTTTCATTTAGAAAGCTTATGGTTTCGATGAACAGATTAAAAGATATGGTCAACTGAATTATTATTAATTTTAGTATTATTATTATTAAAATGATTATTATTATTACTATCGTCGTTATGATTCTCGTTATTATCTAATAACTATTATTATTATTATCGTTATCATTATCAATATACGTATTATCATTAAAATTGTTATTATTATTATTAATACTATCGTTATTATCACTAAGGTTATTATTATTATTATTATTATTATTATTATTATTATTATTATTATTATTATTATTATTATTATTATTATTATTATTATTATTATTATTATTATCATTATAATAATTATTAGTATTATCATTAGTATTATTATAATTATTATTATTAGTATCATTATCATTAAAAACTAATATTAGTATCATATAATTATTATGATTATTATTATTATCACTATTATAAATGCGATATAAAAGATGACTAAAAGCTATTAAACAAATCGATTTAGGAAATAATGAGTATAATTATCATGATGAAATTAAAATATTGTAAGATATTGAATTAGATAAAAATATCGTTTTCATTGTTTTTATCATTATTATTATTATTATTAAAAGAATCATTAATATTAAAACTATAATTTTTAATAAAATTATCATTTTTAATAGAAATATCATTGTTATTATAAAATATCATTATTATTATCATTTTAGTATTATTATAATTAAAATTATCATATTGAATAGAATTATTATTTTTATATAAAATATTATTATTACAGTTAATATTAAAAAGTATTGTTATTACTAAAATTATCATAATCAGAATTATCATTTCATTATAATATCATTATTAGTAAATATAAATATTGTTATTATTATTATTAGTAGAATAATAATTATTAATATTATTATTACAAAATAATACAACTTTTACTCATTATTATTATTATCAATATTATTTTATCAAATAAATATGTGATACAAAGATATTTTTACCACACGTAATATAATAATAATACCACTATATTTTTATAATATTAACTGAGCTTTTTAAATTTTATTTGAGATATATAAAAGAATACTTTTATCATATATAAATTTTAATATAAATTTTTATTTATTAATAAATGACTTGTATTATTTACTTTAATAAAATCTGATAAATATATTTAAATATATATAATGACTATATTTAAGTTATATAATAAACGTGTATAGATTTTGGAAGTCATTTTGGGTCAAGATGACTTTTGTTGACTTTTGCATATCAGTGTCGAGCATTAGGATTGTGATACACTACGACTTAACCTAAATTGTTAGACGGATATTGACCAACATATATATATATATATATATATATATATATATATATATATATATATATATATATATATATATATATATATATATATATATATATATATATATATATATATATATAGGTTCGTGAATCTGAGACCAACCTTACACTTGTTCAATGACGTCATATGTATTTTTACTACGAAATACAGTATTGTGAGTTTCATTTGCTCCCTTTTTAAATCCTTTTGCAATATATATTCTTGGGACTGAGAATACATGCGCTGCTTTTATAAATGTTTTACGAAATAGACACAAGTAATCGAAACTACATTATATGGTTGAATTATCGAATTGAATATCACCCTTTTTAGTCTGGTAATCTAAGAATTAGGGAATAGAAACCCTAATTGACGCGAATCCTAAAGATAGATCTATTGGGCCTAACAATCCCCATCCGGGTTACGGATGCTTTAGTACTTCGATTTTATCATGTCCGATGAGAGTCCCGGAATGATGGGGATATTCTAGACGCGTTTTGTTAATGTCGATTACCAGGTGTTCACCATATGAATGATTTTTATCTCTATGCAGTTTTTGCGAAATGCCTGATATGAGATGATGTTTATGAGAAATGGAAATAAAAATCTGGTGGTTTATTAAAATTATGGAAATAATCGATTATGACAAACTAATGAACTCACCAACCTTTTGGTTGACACTTGAAAGCATGTTTATTCTCAGGTTTGAAAGAAATCTTCCGCTGTGCATTTGCTCATTTTAAAGATAATACTTGAAGTCATACATGACATATTTCAAAGGACGTTGCATTCAAGTCATTGAGTTCATTAAAGATCATTATTAACTAAATGACATATTAAGTCATCTATAGTTTGGATATATTATGAAAGGGTATGCATACTTGTCAAGATGTAATGAAAGGTTGTCTTTTAAAAACGAATGCAATGTTTGTAAAATGTATCATATAGAGGTCAATTACCTCGCAATGTAACCATATGTTATTGTATTCGTCCTTATGGATTAGGATGGGTCGTCTCATGTGGTGTCAGAGCGGTGGTCTTAGCGAACCAGGTCTTGCATTAGTGTGATAGATATTAAGATGCATTAATGAGTCTGGACTTCGACCGTGTCTGCATATCAAAAATTTTTGCTTATCATTTCTTGACGGAAATTACATGCTTATTATTCTTAGTCTAAACACATCTTACTGCATTGATTGCATGAATAGTGTATAGACAAAATTCGTATCTTAGCGTATCTGCTAATTCATATCTTAGTGTATGTGTTACTATAAACTTTGCCTGACATATTCCGTAAATTCCTCCATAATCTACGAAATCTTTTGTTCTATATATAGATATTCTATTTAATTAGAATACCATCTGATAATGCTAAACACGAACATATATTTCATAGCATTATTCCTCAAGAAAGACAAGCTTTTAGTTGCAATTGTTCTATTTACAAGTGATATTCGTTTAAATAATAAAAGGTGAAGACAAAAGACAGATTCGACGAATTGAAGACGCAAACGACCAAAAAGCTCAAAAGTACAAAAGACAATCAAAAAGGTTCCAATTATTGGTAAGAAACGTCTCGAAATTACAAGAGTACAAGATTCAAAACGCAAAGTACAAGATATTAAATTGTACGCAAGGACGTTCGAAAATCCGGAACCGGGACCAGAGTCAACTCTTAACGCTCGACGCAACGGACTAAAAATTACAAGTTAACTATGTATATAAATATAATATAATATATAATTAATTATATTAATTATATATATATATTATATTTATAAATAAAAACCGTCGGCAGAGAAAGACTCCAAAAGGGTGAGCTGTAAAAACAAACTCCGCGACTCGCGGAGTTTGAAGGCCAAAAAGGCCGCGAGTCGCGGAGCCCCCAGTTTTGAAACTCCCTATAAAGCAAACCGAATTCTGATCATTTTCATCCATCTTTTTCTTCTTCTCTCATATATACGTAAAATATATATTTATAATTTATATTTTAATTTTAATTTTAATTATAATTCTAATAATAAGGGTATGTTAGCGAATGTTGTAAGGGTGTAAGTCGAAATTCTGTCCGTGTAACGCTACGCTATTTTTAATCATTGTAAGTTATGTTCAACCTTTTTACATTAATGTCTCGTAGCTAAGTTATTATTATGCTTATTTAAAACGAAGTAATCATGATGTTGGGCTAATTACTAAAATTGGGTAATTGGACTTTGTACCATAATTGGGGTTTGGACAAAAGAACGACACTTGTGGAAATTAGACTATGAGCTATTAATGGGCTTTATATTTGTTCAACTAAATGATAGTTTGTTAATGTTAATATAAAGATTTACAATTGGGCGTCCCTATAAATTACCATATACACTCAATCGGACACGATGGGCGGGGTATTTATATGTACGAATAATCGTTCATTTAACCGGACACGGGAAGGGATTAATAGCCACTAGAATAATTAAAACAGGGGTGAAATTATGTACAAGGACATTTGGTATAATTGATAACAAAATATTAAAACCTTGGGTTACACTCAGTCGACGTCCTGGTGTAATTATTAAACAAAGTATTAAAATCTTGTTACAGTTTAAATCCCCAATAAGTATTAAAATCTTGTTACAGTTTAAATCCCCAGTTTAAATCCCCATAGAATTCTTTAAGTACTTTTTCTTTAGACTAAGATTTAGGTACTCTAGAATTTTGCGACGCCTTTTTAAGTTTTAGTTTCTTTTTAAGTTATTTCCATTTGGGATTTAGTTTTTCCTGTAAGCTTTAATATTTTTAGACACTTTTTACTATGTATCAATTATCATTCCAATTAGTAATATCAATTTGCGATTATAATTTTAAGTTAGTTGTAGTAATAAGGTTAGGTTAGTCAAGTATTTTTAATTTTTTATAAGTTTCTTTTATTTTTCCGTCACCTTTTATTTTTTTCAACCATTTTTCTTTTTCAATTTTTTTTTTCCGACGAACTCTTTTTCTTTCTTATTTCTCGCTATTCTAGTTTTAGGACATAGATTTTTATTCTACTTCTTATCTAAATTTCTTAAAATTACGAAAATTTATTTTGAGTGGTTAAATTGATAGACATCAAAATTTTCTGGTTCGTAGTAATAGTTGGATTTGTACGTGGACCGGGTTATTGGAGCCAAACAGTCCTCAATTATATTGAGACCAAACGAATCCTGCCCCTCTGCTGCATCTTTTGGCTATTCAAAACGTGGGCAAAATCAGAAAAGTCTATTGGTTGGATAACTTATTATAATTTTTCTTTCCTTTTTAAAACTAATAGGATATTCAGTGAATGCACCGAGCAAGACGTTCATCACCTTTTGTACGTTCACCACCTGTAACTAGATCAAGACATTTAGCAAATATAACCGCCGTTGATTTTTCTTTAGAATCGTCATCCAGTCGACCAAGTACTTCAGTTCAAATTTCCGATAATCCATTTTTTGAACCCGACCTCACAATTGAGAATCCGGAAAATATTCAGGAACGGTTCGTAGATCCTGAACCACTAAACTTTCCTCCGGAGCCACCAATCATTCAAACAGAGATTGTTAAGGAACGAACCATTAAATCAGAATCATCTAGTGATACCGATTCAACAAATTCAATTATGGAGAATCTGGAACCTTTAAGTATGGAAGACCGAATGAGAGCTAAACGCACTGGCCAAGGTCACGCAATTACTCATCCAGACATTAATGCGCCAGATTATGAAATCAAAGGACAAATTCTACACATGGTGACTAATCAATGCCAATTTAGTGGTGCGCCGAAGGAAGATCCAAATGAACATCTACGTACCTTTAATAGGATCTGCACACTATTTAAAATACGAGAAGTGGAGGATGAACAGATATATCTCATGTTATTTCCCTGGACTTTAAAGGGAGAAGCCAAAGATTGGTTAGAATCGTTACCTGAAGGGGCGATTGATACATGGGACGTTTTAGTTGAAAAATTTCTTAAACAATTCTTTCCTGCATCTAAAGCCGTAAGACTTCAAGCAGAAATTGTTACGTTTACACAGAAACCAAATGAAACTCTATATGAGGCGTGGACTAGATATGGAAAGTTGTTAAGAGGATGTCCGCAACATGGTTTAGACACCTGTCAAATAGTACAAATATTCTACCAAGGATGCGACATCACTACAAGAAAAGACATAGATATAGCAGCTGGTGGTTCTATTATGAAGAAAACCGAAACTGATGCTTACAAAATTATTGATAATACTGCTTCCCACTCACATGAGTGGCACCAAGAAAAAGATATCGTTAGATCATCTAAAGCAGCTAGAGCCGATTCTAGCCATGACTTAGATTCCATTTCCGCAAAGATAGATGCTGTGGAGAGACGAATGGAAAAGATGACTAAGGATATTCACTCAATACGAATTAGTTGTGAGCAGTGTGGAGGACCACATTTGACAAAAGATTGTCTCAGTATTGAATTAACAATGGAACAAAGAGAGAATATTTCATACATAAACCAAAGGCCTGGAAATAATTATCAGAATAATTATCAACCGCCAAGACCAATTTACAATCAAAACCAGAATTATAACAGAAATATTCCATACAACAACCAACAAGGTCCTAGCAATCAACAAGTATCCAATAATACTTATAATCAGCAAAGACCTAATTTTCAAAACAAACCACCACAACAAACCGATGATAAAAAGCCGAATTTAGAAGATATGATGATGAAGCTAGTTGAAACTCAAACACAGTTTTTCACATCTCAGAAACAAACCAATGAACAAAATGCTCAAGCATTTAGAAATCAACAAGCTTCTATTCAAAATCTGGAACAAGAATTGAGTAACCTAGCAAGGTTAATAGGTGAAAGAAAACCGGGAAGTCTACCTAGTAATACAAATGCTAACCCCCGGTGTGAAACAGCTAAAGCCATTACCACAAGA
Organism: Rutidosis leptorrhynchoides; assembly: GCF_046630445.1. Taxonomy (NCBI): domain Eukaryota; kingdom Viridiplantae; phylum Streptophyta; class Magnoliopsida; order Asterales; family Asteraceae; genus Rutidosis; species Rutidosis leptorrhynchoides. The sequence continues at coordinate 133,522,775 of NC_092336.1, read as the reverse complement.
AGTGGCACAACACTTAAACCACCTGAAATACCTGTAACTTCTGATGAAACCATTCCTACTCCACAAGAACCACAACCTGATCAAGATAAGGAAAAAGAACCGGTAGTTGAAAAGGTTAATGAAGATAACACAGTTAAGGATAAACCTTATGTTAAACCATACCAACCACCACTTCCTTACCCGAGTAAAATGAAGAAAGAGAAACTTGAAGCCGAGCAATTCAAATTTTTGGATATGTTTAAACAGATAAATGTAAATCTTCCTTTCATTGATGTGATTTCAGGAATGCCTAGATATGCTAAATTCTTGAAAGATCTAATCTCAAATAGAAAGAAAATGGAAGAACTCTCGGCTGTTACTATGAATGCTAATTGTTCAGCAGTGCTGTTGAATAAGATACCAGAAAAACTATCTGATCCAGGAAGTTTCACAATTCCATGTTTTCTGGGTAGTCTTAGTTCAATAGAAGCATTGGCAGACTTAGGTGCTAGTATAAATCTAATGCCGTATTCACTATACGCTAAACTAGACCTTGGAGAATTAAAACCAACCAGAATAAGCATACAACTAGCCGATAGATCAATAAAATATCCTAGAGGGATAATGGAGAACATGCTAGTTAAAGTTGGTACTTTAGTATTTCCAGTAGATTTTGTTGTTCTGGACATGGAAGAAGATTCTCAAGTTCCTCTCATATTAGGAAGACCATTCTTAAACACGGCTAAAGCAATGATAGACGTGTTCGGTAAGAAACTGACCCTAAGTATAGAGGATGAGAGTGTTACCTTTTCAGTTGATAGAGCAATGCAACAACCACAATCTGCAGATGATACATGTTATTATATTCAAACTATAGATGCACATGCAGAATTATTAGAAGAATTTCCAGAATTACAAGGAACAGGAGAATGTTCTTTAGGAGAAGGTAATGAACCAATTGATGAAGCTGAAATGTTAGCTACACTTATAGCTAATGGATATGAACCAACAACAGAAGAAATTCAAATGCTAAAAGAAGAAGACAGATATCGATACAAATCATCGATAGAAGAACCTCCGAAATTAGAGTTAAAGCCACTTCCAAACCATTTGGAATACGCTTATTTACATGGTGAATCTGAATTACCTGTAATAATATCGTCTTCTCTTACTGAAAATGAGAAATCACAACTCATTTCTGTGTTGAAAGCTCATAAACCAGCCATTGCATGGAAGATTCATGATATTAAAGGAATAAGTCCTTCGTATTGCACACATAAAATCCTTATGGAAGAAGGTCATAAAACGTATGTGCAACGCCAATGAAGACTAAATCCTAATATGCAAGATGTAGTTAAGAAGGAGATTATTAAACTGCTAGATGCAGGTTTGATATATCCAATTTCTGATAGTCCATGGGTAAGCCCAGTTCAATGTGTACCTAAGAAGGGTGGCATGACTGTCATTACAAATGAGAAAAATGAGCTTATTCCTACTAGGACTGTAACAGGATGGCGTGTATGTATTGATTATAGAAAATTAAATGACGCCACCAGAAAAGATCACTTTCCCTTACCTTTCATAGATCAAATGTTGGAAAGATTAGCCGGAAATAGTTACTATTGTTTTCTAGATGGATTTTCCGGATATTTTCAAATTCCAATAGCACCCGAGGACCAAGAGAAAACCACATTCACGTGCCCTTATGGTACTTTTGCTTACAAACGCATGCCATTTGGACTTTGCAACGCCTCTGCAACCTTTCAAAGGTGTATGATGGCGATTTTTCACGACATGATAGAAGAATGCATGGAAGTATTCATGGATGACTTTTCAGTCTTCGGTGATACATTTAAATCATGTCTAGTTAATCTGGAACGAATGCTAATTAGATACGAAAAATCAAATCTAGTACTTAATTGGGAGAAATGCCATTTCATGGTTAAAGAAGGCATCGTTCTTGGACATAAAATTTCAAAAGAAGGAATTGAAGTGGATAGAGCTAAAGTAGATGTAATTGCTAAACTTCCACATCCCACCAATGTTAGAGGAGTTAGGAGTTTTCTAGGGCATGCCGGTTTTTACCGACGTTTCATAAAAGATTTTTCTAAAATTGCCACTCCTATGAATAAACTCCTAGAAAAGGATGCTCCATTCATCTTTTCAGATGAGTGTATCAAATCTTTTAATATTCTTAAAGAGAAACTCACTAATGCGCCGATCATGATAACACCAAATTGGAATCTACCATTTGAACTAATGTGCGATGCAAGTGATTTTGCAATGGGAGCCGTTTTAGGACAAAGGATTGAAAAACGATTTCAACCTATATATTATGCTAGTAAGACGTTACAAGGAGCACAAACGAACTATACAACTACTGAAAAAGAACTCCTTGCTATTGTCTTTGCTTTTGACAAATTTCGATCATATCTCGTTCTAGCAAAAACGTGGTCTATACCGACCATTCTGCTCTTAGATACCTATTTTCAAAACAAGATGCTAAACCAAGATTAATCCGTTGGATCTTACTCTTACAAGAGTTTGATATTGAAATCCGAGATAAAAGAGGAGCAGAAAATCTCGCCGCTGATCATCTTTCTCGTCTTGAAAATCCTGAGTTAGAAGTTCTAAATGAATCGGCCATACAAGACAACTTTCCTGATGAATATCTATTGAAGATAGATCATAAAGAAATACCATGGTTTGCAGATTATGCAAACTACTTAGTTTGTGGATTCCTTGAAAAAGGATTATCGTACCAAAGACGAAAGAAATTCTTCAGTGATATAAAACACTATTTTTGGGAAGATCCACATCTGTTTAAAAGTTGTCCCGATGGAATAATACGCCGATGTGTATTTGGAGATGAAGCTAGTAAAATATTAAACCATTGTCACACAGGACCAACAGGAGGGCATTATGGGCCTCAACTAACAGCAAGAAAAGTTTATGAAGCTGGATTCTATTGGCCTACAATTTACAAAGACGCACACCTTCTTTGCAAATCCTGTGATGCATGTCAAAGGGCCGGAAAAATAAGTCAACGTGATGAAATGCCACAAAATGTCATCCAAGTATGTGAAGTATTTGACATTTGGGGTATTGACTTTATGGGTCCATTTCCAAAATCTCATAATAATCTATATATACTCGTAGCCATTGATTATGTATCTAAATGGGCGGAAGCACAAGCTCTCCCAACTAACGATGCACGAGTTGTAGTCAACTTTTTAAAACGTCTTTTTGTAAGGTTTGGAACACCGAAAGCTTTAATAAGTGATCGGGGTACTCATTTCTGTAATAATCAACTTGAGAAAGTTCTTAAAAGATATGGAGTAACTCATAAAATCTCCACCGCATATCATCCACAAACAAGTGGACAAGTTGAAAATACCAACCGAGCTTTAAAACGTATTCTAGAGAAAACCGTAGGATCAAATCCGAAGGAATGGTCCATTAAATTGGAGGATGCACTCTGGGCTTTTAGAACAGCCTACAAAACTCCAATTGGAACCACACCTTTTAGACTTGTTTATGGAAAAGCATGTCATCTTCCAGTAGAAATTGAACACAAAGCATTTTGGGCTTTGAAGACATGTAATCTTGATTTACATGAAGCCGGACGTCTACGATTAAGTCAACTAAACGAATTAGAAGAATTAAGACATGAAGCATACGAAAATTCGTTAATCTATAAAGAAAGAACGAAGAAATGGCATGATAAAAGAATCAGAAGTTCAAAAGAATTTAAAGAAGGAGACAGAGTTCTTCTTTTCAATTCACGATTCAAGCTATTTCCTGGAAAATTAAAATCAAGATGGTCTGGACCATTCATAGTCAAAAGATTTTTCCCATACGGAACGATAGAATTGATAAATTCAAATGGGATTGAATTTAAAGTTAATGGTCACAGAGTTAAACATTACATACATGGTCCGATGGAAGTCGACAACGAAGTTAATCATAATTTCGACACCACAGCTAACTAAGTGTGGGGAGAATCAAGTCTTTAAAGGATAATATGTATTTCTGTTAGAGTTATATTGTCTGTTTTCGTGTAAATCTCGAAAATGGAACTCGAATGGTCTTTCCCTAGCAGACCCTAAAGAACTAGTCTTCTCCCCCCATTCTGAATTTTTATTTTTTTTAGGTTTTTACAAAATGAAGACTGCCTGTGAGCTAAACCATGGTCTAATGCTACACGCTTTGATCACTAAACGTAATAATGGCATACTACCGAGTGAAATAGTATCAGTAATCAGAGAAAGAATGGACGGAGTTAGAAAAGAATCCAGATGCGAAGATAATAAGTTACAATTTGGTAAAGGAAAATCAAAATCCGCAGCGAAAAGAAGAGCACGACACCTAGAACGATGTCACAAATGCGGAAAATGGTCACATGGAGGTAAATGTTCAAATAATCAAACCTATTCAAATACCGAATTTGTTACTTTATGCAGAGACGGACCGCTCATATGTTTAGAAGAAAAGACACTGAATGCTCGAGGTTACGCCTATGTAGCCATGGAAAACCAATTAAACCGACTATCTTATGAATGTGATAGATCATATAACTAAGAAATCTATTTCACAGGTATGTCTGTACAGTTTTTATTTTTATTTTTATTTTTAACCTTTTGATAATAAACGCTAATTTGTTCGCTAAAAAGTATTAAATTGGTATTGAATAAAATTAGGTTTGGCGACCGAAATTATTGATATCATTCAAAAATTTATTACATCACTGCGAAATTTAACGTTTATTCTTAAGGTATAAATATCTTTAATCAATCAACCCAAAATATTTCAAAAATTCGTCATGAGTTAAATTAGGTCTTGGAACCGAAATTACTTTACCAAAAAGAGGGGCGCATATTTTTGATAATATTTGATTGATTAAAGTGGGATAAAAAGCCAAAAAGATTTTAAATTTTATTTTTACCATGTTTTTAAAATTAATATTTAAATCTTAAATTAATATTGTAAACTTTGTAAAAACAATATATTTAAAATTGTAAATATTTGAAAAATTAATATAAGTTTGGTATGAATTTATAATATGAATTTTTAAATTAAGATTGGTGTGAACTTTTAATTTTTAAAATATGAATTTTTAATTTTATGCATTTTAAATTTTAAGTTTGGTGTGAATTTTTAATATTAATTTTGAATTTCATATTTAAGTTGTGTGAATTTATAAACAAAAATTTACTTTATCTCATTAAGTTAAAAATATGATTTTTAAAATTCGTCGTAAGTTGAAGACTAGGTCTTTGAACCGAAATTGCTTTACCCGAGGGAGGGACGAGAACTTTTATTATCATTATTTTTAATCTTATTGAATTAAAGTATGCCAAAAACATTGAAAAAACCCAAAAATCTTAGCTTTTAAAACAATCGCTATAAAAAGACAAATTTTAAAATTTTGTCGAGGGACGGACTAGGACATCGATCCGAAACGACCTCGTCCTAAATAACAAAGGAAACAAAATTTTAAAATTAAGTACTTAATTGTTTCATAAGTTAATGATTATAAAAAAAAAAAAAAATAGCAAACTCCGCGACTCGCGGAGTTTGAAGTGCAATTCGCCGCGACTCGCGGAGGAGTCGAATTACAGAAAAAAATAAAGAGCTGCAACAGCTCAGTTTCACTCCCCACAACAGAAAATAAACTGCGAAAACCCACGAAAATACCCGAGAAAAAACCCCCAAAATCACAATTTTTAACCGTTAATCACCAAATCTTTTGCTAAAATCATGTTGAGAAGGATGCTATCTAAGAATTACTCAAGAAAAACGGTAAATTTCTACACCTAAACACCATTTAATCCGAAATTTGGTGTTCTTGAGTCATTTTTTTCCCAATTTGATTTTGATGCTTTTTAGTGTAATTAGGCTTAAATTGTTTATGTATTATGCTTGTATAACCTAGATTGATGCTGTTTAACATGATTAGAAGCCTTAAACTTCAAATTTTGAATAATCTAGGGTTTTTGTGTTCTTGAGCAAATTTGGGGCTTTTTGATATAAACAGGTTATGGCCGATTTTTGTCATGAATTGTTGCTAAAATAAGTAATGTAACATGTTTAGGTAGTTAAATGATCCAAACTTTGAGCCTAAATATGATTTTTGAGAATTAAAGTGGACTTTTTCAAGTCTAAAATTCATGAACTTGATTTTTGAAAGATAATGCCATTTGAGACTTGTTTAATTGTTAGTAATGATTATTTTGACATGTTATTTGAGTTGAATGCTTATGAACTTGGCGAACATTTTCGTATATGCTTATTTGCAAAAGTGTAGATTTGATAAAAATGTGAAAATGAGCTTAAGTTTGATATAAATTGATCATGTCATTGTAATTATTTTGATTGATGATTTTGCTGACACTAATGCATATTTGGATGCACAAAAATTGTGTTTGATGTGTTTTGCAGACTGAAAGGGGTGAATCTTCATCCCAAGCCCGCAATGCTCCTGCTGAGAATTTGGAACAACAGGAGGTGGATAACTACTACAAGCAGGATATACCTCATCCAGTCATGACCTTTTCCGATATGCACTTGGAAGAATTGCACCCGAACCTGAGATTTGACAGACTTTGGATAGATTATCCAAAATATCAAAGGGGTTTGCATACTCTTCATTCTAAGGTTGTTGAGGTACCGAGGGTCATAGAATGGGGACCCTTAGAAGCTGTAGAATTGGCCGGGCCAATTAGGGAATTACTTGTACAGAGGTATGGTAATTCTTCTTTTAATGACTGGGTACATTTATTCACCATGCGTAGACCTGTATATAAAGTATGGTGTGAAGAATTGTTATGTAGTATAGAGTTGAATGATCGGGTAGCTAGTTTAACCGATCGTTCTTTTATTAGATTTTTGTTAGGCGGTTCGATGCACCACATGTCTTTAATGGACATGGCTCAGGCTTTACGTATATACGCCTGAGGAGTTAGTGTCTGCCGATTGTAGAGGATTGATACTAAACGGTAGAAAGATAGATGAAAATTTTGATACACACGGTGTGTGGAGTCAAATGACAAGCCATCACCGTTTCAAAGGGGGAAATTACTCTTATTTGGATATAGATAGAGCAGAATTAAGAGTGATACATAGGTTTTTAGCTAATTCGATTACACAAAGGGGTAAGAACAAGGAAAAAGTAAATGAACAGGATTTGTTTTACCATATGTGTATTCGAGACCCACAAAGCGCTGTAAGTATACCATATTGTGTGGGTTATTATTTATCAGCTATGGTTCGGGGGATGCGACCGCATAGCATAATAGGAGGTGGTATTTTTATTACTTTGATTGGTGAAAATCTCGGTGTGGATATAAGTCGGGGGGGATTATTAGTAGAAGAACCAGAACCCCGCGATACTATAGGTTTAAATGTATACCATGGTGCGAAAGTTTTGAAGAGGCAAAATAACGCCGCAGTACGATACCATGGTAGACATCCACAGGTGGAGAGAAACCAACAGCAAGGTAATGTAGGAGGGGGGAATGAGATGCAAGAAATGCAAAGGTTTATAGCTTCTCAGGAATACGAAAATGCTAGACAGAGAGCATTTGAAGATTGGCAAGTTCATCAGAACCAAATCATAGCTCATTGCCAACATATAGGTAGAAACTATATTCCTACACCGAAACCCATCTTCCCTCCCTGGTCTATAGAGATGCAGCCACCGTATCCTACGTATGACCCTGCCGAAGCATTCTATAGCACCTATGGTTATGCCTGGAACCCCTATTGGTACCAGTATCATCCCTAGTATACTTATTATTTTTTTTTATTTTGTAATTTGTAATGATTGATACGTTTAATACTTTTGTTAATATTGTAATCATTTTTATAATTATCTAACTTTTATTCTTAGATTTTAATAATTTTTGAATGTGGGGTAATATACCAAACTTCAAAAATATGTATATATGTTTGCAGTTTATCTTATGTACACAACAGGGTAAAACAACGCATTTTCAAAGACTGGCATTAAGTTCAGCAAAAGCAACTAATTTTGACGACAAGATGCAAAATATATGTGAAATAACAACAAGACGGAATGAACAAATGATGTGCACCATTTATCATTCAGCAAACAAACGCCAATATATTTGGAAACTTTGGTAAAATTTAATCATTTTCACACAAATCACCCTCAATAATTTAAATTGTTACTGATTTCTTGCAAATGAGGGCATTGCAAGATCTTAAGTGTGGGAAGGGGTTAAATTCTTTCGGATTTTAAAAATTTTTACTTTATACACTTGGTTACCATTAAAAATACTAGTAAAGCAGTAGTTGTATTAGAATCTAGTGCTCTCTGATAATAAAGAACAGCCCTGGTCTTATATACTGACTACCCAATTCTAGTAAAATTTTTCAAAATTTTCAATTAAATGAACTAAAAATCATGTTTATACATATTTATGAACGATAAAACTAGGTTTTAACACCGAAATTATTGTTACCTCAAAAAGGACATAAATTGAGAAACAAACCAAAATGTTAAAATTCATTTAAAATGGAATAGAGGACGATAAAAAGGAAAATAAAAGCCAAGTGTGGGAAAATTTACCAAGTTATCTTAAACATATGTCACATATATCTGTAACAAATAACTGAAAATACTTTTGCTTTGGACTAAACTAAACTGTTTTTACCCGATGAAAGAAAAGAAGAGATGGATCTGCACGATGAATCAATTCCATCATTAAAAGGAAGTAAAGTCTTCCGAAAAAGAAACGCGCTTCTTGATTTAGGTCATGAAGTTGTCGTCCAGACCAGCTGTAGGTTGACGAAAAATCTAGAAAAGTCATCACTAAAATCAGCAGGAAATCCACGGACCTCAGCATTAAACAGGGTCGCCAAGTGGTCAGATTTATCCTAACCATGAGAAGGATTTATCTCGTACAATGGAGGGGCACCATGCAAATTAGCTGGATAAGACTAATGAATCAGATCCCCAGAAAGGATAATCTCCTTAAAGATTAAAAATCAGCTTTTAAGACTGATATTACTCAATCCTAGAGATTGACCTTAAAGATTGAGAATTCAAACTGATGGAATTCAATGATATCTAAACTCGAGCTTGAACGAGAAAATATTTTGATCAAAAGTACAAACCGATTTGTTTTCTGAAAACCCTATTTTCAATGCGTTCATTACCATTGAACGTAAAAACCTAGGAATTCACCTGGAATTCATTAGGTCACCTGAACTAAATCGGGTGTCAACCGTAAGAATGGTGGTTGCATAGTGGTCAAAGACAGGACCTTGTGCCATACCGAAAAATTATAAGGGTGAGCTTTACTATTGCTCCTACCAAGGATAGTAATTGCGTCCGACACGTTATAGACCATAATTAAAAGCATGTCAGGGGACATTGCCTTAACAGTTGCTTGTTCAACGCTTTCCTTTACAACCGGACGGTAGTTTACCGAAAGGTAATATACGGAACAAGTAAACTGGACATGTTGCTTTCCAAATACAAGGTTAGCAAGTGGGTGACACAAAACTGCAAGTTTTGAGCTAAAATTTTCAAATCTAAAACCCACCAAACCCACAAAAATATTTTGCAAACACCGGTAAAGGGTTATTCCGGAAAACTTATCTAGGGTAAAAACTAGATTTAATTTTCAAAAGATTAAATGTTTTCATAAAGATCCAATTTCCTTAATGGATCTAAATTTTTATAGTCATGTGGGACTGTAAACCATATCGTTACTACCATTGTTTATACCGCCGTATAGAAATCACTGATATACAAAGTGTGAAGAATAAAGAAGTGATTCTAGTATTTCAAGACGATATTGCTTGAGGACAAGCAACGCTCAAGTGTGGGAATATTTGATAATGCTAAAAACGAACATATATTTCATAGCATTATTCCTCAAGAAAGACAAGCTTTTAGTTGCAATTGTTCTATTTACAACTGATATTCGTTTAAATAATAAAAGGTGAAGACAAAAGACAGATTCGACGAATTGAAGACGCAAATGACCAAAAAGCTCAAAAGTACAAAAGACAATCAAAAAGGTTCCAATTATTGGTAAGAAACGTCTCGAAATTACAAGAGTACAAGATTCAAAACGCAAAGTACAAGATATTAAATTGTACGCAAGGACGTTCGAAAATCCGGAACCGGGACCAGAGTCAACTCTTAACGCTCGACGCAACGGACTAAAAATTACAAGTTAACTATGTATATAAATATAATATAATATATAATTAATTATATTAATTATATATATATTATATTTATAAATAAAAACCGTCGGCAGAGAAAGACTCCAAAAGGGTGAGCTGTAAAAACAAACTCCGCGACTCGCGGAGTTTGAAGGCCAAAAAGGCCGCGAGTCGCGGAGCCCCCAGTTTTGAAACTCCCTATAAAGCAAACCGAATTCTGATCATTTTCATCCATCTTTTTCTTATTCTCTCATATATACGTAAAATATATATTTATAATTTATATTTTAATTTTAATTTTAATTATAATTCTAATAATAAGGGTATGTTAGCGAATGTTGTAAGGGTGTAAGTCGAAATTCTGTCCGTGTAATGCTACGCTATTTTTAATCATTGTAAGTTATGTTCAACCTTTTTACATTAATGTCTCGTAGCTAAGTTATTATTATGCTTATTTAAAACGAAGTAATCATGATGTTGGGCTAATTACTAAAATTGGGTAATTGGACTTTGTACCATAATTGGGGTTTGGACAAAAGAACGACACTTGTGGAAATTAGACTATGAGCTATTAATGGGCTTTATATTTGTTCAACTAAATGATAGTTTGTTAATGTTAATATAAAGATTTACAATTGGGCGTCCCTATAAATTACCATATACACTCAATCGGACACGATGGGCGGGGTATTTATATGTACGAATAATCGTTCATTTAACCGGACACGGGAAGGGATTAATAGCCACTAGAATAATTAAAACAGGGGTGAAATTATGTACAAGGACATTTGGTATAATTGATAACAAAATATTAAAACCTTGGGTTACACTCAGTCGACGTCCTGGTGTAATTATTAAACAAAGTATTAAAATCTTGTTACAGTTTAAATCCCCAATTAGTTGGAATATTTAACTTCGGGTATAAGGATAATTTGACGAGGGCACTCGCATTTTATATTTATGACTGATGGACTGTTATGGACAAAAACCAGACGGACATATTAAATAATCCAGGACAAAGGACAATTAATCCATGGGCATAAAACTAAAATCAACACGTCAAACATCATGATTACGGAAGTTTAAATAAGCATAATTCTTTTATTTCATATTTAATTTCCTTTATTTTATATTTAATTGCACTTCTAATTATCGCACTTTTATTTATTGTTATTGTATTTAATTGCACTTTTAATTATCGTACTTTTTAATTATCGCAATTTTATTTTATCGCACTTTTATTTATCGCAATTTCATTATCATTATTTACTTTACGCTTTAAATTAAGTCCTGTATTTATTTTTAATATTTTACATTAGGTTTTAACTGCGACTAAGTTTTAAAATCGACAAACCGGTCATTAAACGGTAAAAACCCCCCTTTTATAATAATAATATTACTTATTTATATATTTGTATTTTTATAAATTAAAACTAATATAGCGTTAAGCTTTGGTTAAAGATTTTTCCCTGTGGAACGAACCGGACTTACTAAAAACTACACTACTGTACGATTAGGTACACTGCCTATAAGTGTTGTAGCAAGGTTTAAGTATATCCATTCTCTAAATAAATAAATATCTTGTGTAAAATTGTATCGTATTTAATAGTGTTTCGTTGTAAACTTCAAATAGTATTTTACACCCCTTTGCTTTGACATCACCATCTGATAATCGGAAATCATTTCATATTGAAAAATCCTTTACTCGATAGTACGAAATGAAACTCGCCACTAGTTCAAGTCCCTCGAATTCCGATATGGAGTTTCATTCGAGCTCCGAAAGTAGTGTGACCGGAATGGATCAACCAATTAGCCATCATCTATTCTGGATGAATTGGGGATGGGTTCGTAGTCTACTTGATTATTGGAGACAAGAAGAAGGCAATCCCTTCCATCCACCACATTTCCCTCTTGGCGAAGAACCTGAAGCACTTACCGGCGAACCTGTTCGAGATACCATTTTCTCTCTCATTTCCAGAGTATCTCGTCATGACTATATACTATCTCGAATTTTAGATCTTATTCATCCGCTCGTCCGAACTGACAATTACCCCGATGTAATAGAAGAAGTCAACGAGCTTCGCGCTCGGGTAGTGGCTTTGGAGAATATGGTGCAAAGGTTACAAGCACCAGCAGCATCACCGGCATCAATAGTACCACCATCATCAACACCAACAGTACCATTACCACCACCACCAACAACATCCACATCCCATGCTTCAACATCACAAACTGCCAAGGAGTACCAACAACAATAACCGATGAAGTATTGATTCATAACTTCATTGGAGAAACATTCTGCGACAATTATGTAATCTCTAAAGTCTTAGAGATTATCTATTCCAACCTTAATCATAAATTAGATAAGTGGGCAAATAGAAATGATGAAATGAAACCCTGACCGGAATGGTACACGATTTACAAGCTAGACTTGTTTTACCAACAGCATCAACGGTACCGTCAACATCACCAACACCGTCAGTGCCGTCAGCATCGCCAGCATCAGCAGCACCTACAACATCATAAGCTCCACCAATCACCACGAACAACCTCACTAATCAATAACAAGTATGTCATATCAACGAGTTATGAAGTATTAACTCACTTCCACTGAAGAATTTATATGTATATCATATATATATATATATATATATATATATATATATATATATATATATATATATATATATATATATATATATATATATATATATATATATATATATATATATATATATATATATATATATATATATATATATATATATAAATTTTGGAAACCATAGTATATCTTTTCTTACTAAGCTATTATGTATGAATTGAATAAGGGTAGATACTACTCGGATAATTCATATTACTAATATGCAATGATGTACATCCTTCGTTAAAGACTTAACCATCGTTAACTACAATCTCTGTTTCAACTCAATGAATCTCATTTCATAATAAACCAAGTGTATTAATCAATTACATGTTTAATTTTACACTTTCATCTTCGATGTACTCGAAACTTTCTAGACAACATCATTCGTACCTTGCGAAGTTCACAAGAATTCCACGAACACCAACATCATTCATTAAAGAAATATCAATAGATGAATAATATAGCATTAATTCATAATTTCATTTAATTGGAAGAAATACTCAGCAATGATTACGTAATTTCTAAAGTTTTAGGAATTATTCAATTCTAGTTCAAACTGCAAATCAAATGAGAATAATTTAATATTAACTCATTAAATCTATATTACATCTGAAGAAAATATACATACATATATATTTTTATAAAGATTGTAATAAAATTCTTTTGTAAAAAATATTATTTGTGAAACTTTTAATGGGTAGGTAATACTCGAGAGATATATAAATTCACAATTAATACGTTACATTTTTCGATTCTGATTCAACAAATCATCAACTATATCCACTACTTTCACAACAATATACATTCTTTCATAGAAATCAAAATAACCATTCTCATCCAAATTTGATTACATATTCTGATTTTAACAAATCAAAATTCAAGTCAAGATTTAACAGAAGACATCACTCTTAGATTTCTACATCTTTCAAAGTCATACTTTGAATTCAAAACTGTGCTAGAACATCACCTCTATTCATAACAACCAGAAAAATATTCATGTCGTTCAAAATTCAAGAACATCATATGTATATTGACGATGACAACCTGCGTTCAAACCCTTCAAAATTCTTGAAAATACCTCAACTAAGGAACAATTGAGAGGATGATCCAACCACACGTTAACAACAAATAGAAGGATTACACGTATAGCGATACACCTAGAAACTCTCGAAACCAAAGTCATAAATTAACACATATCTGTGTCAGATCCTTTGGCATTTATTACCAAAAATAACTTTGCAATCCCTTTCCAACGTAGCCAGATTTGTCACAGCTCCAGCAAGTCAACTTCGACTTTTCAGTCGAAACAGTCTTATTATAACTTTGATATATACGTTGCCCTTTCACCATCATTATCGGGGAACCTTTTACATTCCACCATATTGACAGTAAGCGTATCAACAACTTCATTACCCTTTGACTTAAGCCTCTCCGAAAAATCACTATACTTATTCATTGAAACCCTATCATGTACTCATCTGCATCTTGTAACGGTAGTTGCCATACCAAAAAGCTTGAATCATTATTCTCGAATTTTGCAGAAATTCTACGCCAACACTTATATATATACATATAACGTTTATCTCCTAGACTTACATACTTCAAATGTAAAGTTTCTGAAAAACACCCTAAACTGCGAACTAGTTCTCCGAATTCTGAAAAATGCTGATGAAGCAGCAAAAACTACAAATGACCTTAACAGTCGAAAGTTTGTTGATAAAGAGTAGTGTGTTGGCAAAGTTCGGAAAAAGAGAAGGTTGGTACTGGAAAACGGATTGAGCAAACTATGAAGGAGGCTGTGGACAAATCACAAAGACTAAACCTGCCTTCAAAGAATCCAAATGATTCAGTATCTGCTGAAGTCATTAACCAACACCTTGCTCCTGACTATAAAACTTTACGGACAAATCTTCTTCATCTTCCATCGATATAAGAAATTCTAAGATATCATCGTATCTTTTATTATAAATATCCTCGATATTTTTGAAGATATTTTCATAATTATTCTTATCTAAAATCACTTATCTCTTCGTGATATCAATGTCACGTCAGAAAGGAAACGATTTTAGTTTCTAAATTCTGAAAAAAATTCGAATTTAAAATTTGAATGTTTTTGGAGTAGTGTTATGAACTGAAGCATGAATTAGTATAATATAATGACACTTGATCAACGTGATTATATTAAAATAAGTCATACTGAGTTTCTAAATGGAACGTGATGATTCACAGACCATACCGTTATAATGTGCCATGTTATACGACTCTTGTATTCTATTTAATCTCTAAAAAAAATATCAAGAAAATATTTTCTTGATGATTCAGTCTTTTTCGGATATTCTGGTAATTTGACAAATCAAATCGTGCTACTACATTTCCTTTCTACTTTGTATATTATGATAATTCGAAACTCCATACCTAAGAATTCTGGACCATTACTTGGGAAAAGAAAACAAAAGCATGAAGCTCCGAAATAGAAAGGGGGTATAAATCGCAGCAAACATAAAAGATCATTAACCGTAGATGTCAATGATTATGGAAAAACAGGAACTCCAAAAAATAAGGAAAGATATAAGGCCCGATGACAATACATAAATTACAAACCATGTATATCAATATGTATTGCAACGAAAAGACACGGGAGAACTAAAAACACTATAAAACCAAGAGTGTAGTAGAAGTGAATAGATTCTTCCGGTGGCAGATGAAAAAGAAGCATGACGGATATAAAAGTTAGGAGTATATCAAGAATTAGAACCGGATGGAGCATATTGAAAAATGCTTTAAAGTACGAGTTGAGGGAGAAAGAATAGAGGATGTGAGCTGTGGAAAATAAGGAATCGAAAGGAGTGGATTTATAGTGAAACATTCGACAGAGCAATCAAAATAGATCATTGCATTTAATCAAAGAAGATCCTAATTTTCTTAATTACCAAAGAATCAAATCTTATCAAAAAGATTTTCTCCAAATCCCTTGAACTCTGGAAATCAACCCTATCTACGTCAAAAGATATGACGAAACTTTACTCTTCTCATTTCATTCTTTTGTGATAGCTTCACTCGTACTCTTCACAAAAATCAAATTGTTTTATCCATATTACTTACTGATGATAAAACTCTAATCTCCAACTCGTATGAGTCATGAAAACATACTTATTATCAGCCATGACCATCCCAATCAAATTTCGGGGCGAAATTTCTTTAACGGGTAGGTACTGTGACAACCCAAAAATTTCCGACCAAATTTAAACTTAATCTTTATATTTTCCCGATACGATAAGCAAAGTTTGTAATATTGAATCTCAAAATTTTGGAAATACATTCATGTAATCAATTACCCTTTGACCGTGCTCGACGATTCACGAACATTTATGTGTATAGATATGTATATATAATATATGGTTATATTAATTGAAAACGTTAAAAAATATTATATGTATAATACTTTACATGAACGTATTTGTTTCAATATAAGTTTATTATAATTATCAACAAGATTATAAGATAATATCAAATGATTGAATTATCAGATATATTCTGATATGATTACGGGTCTCTGTTGTAAGGTCCAATGAGAACTAAAAAATCTATTCTTTTTAATGGTATTCGGAATAATTGGTAAAGTGATTTACAAGTAAGAACAAATGTGTCAATTAACGGGAACTAGACAAGGGTTAGTGGAAATTCCTGTTTAATTTCCAATTCATGTTTTATAATATTTTCCTCGTGACCTTGATAAGATAACGATGTTAACTTTCATTTTATTTAATGTGAAAGTAAGAACGTGGAGTGTAAATAACTTAGATGTTGGATATCGACAAGTTAAGTAACTTGATATTTTTCATTAACATGATTTCATATGTTTATTTAACCTTTGGTCTTTATCCCATGCTTCACCAACTGACTGTAATTTAAAAACTTGAAACCTATTATGAATATATATAATTCTACTTTTCTAAAACGTTTTATGATATAACGATTTCCATTATTTTAACTTTTTAACAAAATGATTCTTAAATATATTTAGTTTTGGAAAACAAAATTATCATATTTATTTGATTTAGTTTTAAACATACAAAAACGTTTTCAGTTTAAAAAGAACTTTATTATTAGAACGTATATAACTTTTATAAATATCTAGAACCACTTTTGACAACTCATTTCTTAACTATTATGATAAAGATAACGATATTTATATTTTATTTTATTAAATATATATAACGATTTAAATTAATATTATATATATTTATACGCGTATTATATGTACATAGTTTTATACTTTTACTATACTTTAACTTTACCTTTACTTTACTTTTACTTTACTTTAACTTTACTAATTCACTTTAATAATTCATACTTTAATAATTCTCTTTAATAATTCATACTTTAATAATTCACTTTAATAATTCCTACTTTAATAATTCACTTTAATAATTCAAAAATCTATATAAATAGAATTCAATATGTTTTATTATTTTATAGAAACTTGAAAATATATTTCTCTAAACTCTCTCAATCGATTATATATATATATATATATATATATATATATATATATATATATATATATATATATATATATATATATATATATAGGGTCGTGAATCCGAGGCCAACCTTACACTTGTTCAGTGACGTCATATGTATTTTTACTACGAAATACAGTATTGTGAGTTTCATTTGCTCCTTTTTTAAATGCTTTTGCAATATATATTCTTGGGACTGAGAATACATGCGCTGCTTTTATAAATGTTTTACGAAATAGACACAAGTAATCGAAACTACATTCTATGGTTGGATTATTGAATAAAATATCACCCTTTTTAGTCTGGTAATCTAAGAATTAGGGAACAGAAACCCTAATTGACGCGAATCCTAAATATAGATCTATTGAGCCTAACAAACCCCATCCGGGTTACGGATGCTTTGGACTTCAATTTTATCATGTCCGATGAGAGTCCCGGAATGATGGGGATATTCTAGACTCGTTTTGTTAATGTCGATTACCAGGTGTTTACCATATGAATGATTTTTATCTCTATGCAGTTTTTGCGAAATGCCTGATATGAGATGATGTTTATGAGAAATGGAAATAAAAATCTTGTGGTCTATTAAAATTATGGAAATAATCGATTATGATAAACTAATGAACTCACCAATCTTTTGGTTGACACTTGAAATCTTCCGCTGTGCATTTGCTCATTTTAAAGATAATACTTGAAGTCATACATGACATATTTCAAAGGACGTTGCATTCAAGTCGTTGAGTTCAATAAAGATCATTATTAAGTAAATGACATATTAAGTCATCTATAGTTTGGATATATTATGAAAGGGTATGCATAATTGTCAACTTTCGATGTAATGAAAGGTTGTCTTTTAAAAACGAATGCAAAGTTTGTAAAATGTATCATATAGAGGTCAATTACCTCGCAATGTAACCATATGTTATTGTATTCGTCCTTATGGATTAGAACGGGTCGTCTCATTGAAATGTCCCGTTCTTATTGATTAAAAACGTTCCATATTAATTGATTTCGTTGCGAGGTTTTGACCTCTATATGAGACGTTTTTCAAAGACTGCATTCATTTTTAAAACAAACCATAACCTTTATTCCATAAATAAAGGTTTAAAAAGCTTTACGTAGATTATCAAATAATGATAATCTAAAATATCCTGTTTACACACGACCATTACATAATGGTTTACAATACAAATATGTTACAACGAAATAAGTTTCTTGAATGCAGTTTTTACACAATATCGTACAAGCATGGACTCCAAATCTCGTCCTTATTTAAGTATGCAATAGCGGAAGCTCTTAATAATCACCTGAGAAGAAACATGCTTAAAACGTCAACAAAAATGTTGGTGAGTTATAGGTTTAACCTATATATTATCAAATCATAATAATAGACCACAAGATTTCATATTTCAATACACATCCCATACATAGAGATAAAAATCATTCATATGGTGAACACCTGGTAACCGACATTAACAAGATGCATATATAAGAATATCCCCATCATTTCGGGACACCCTTCGGATATGATATAATTTTCGAAGTACTAAAGCATCTGGTACTTTGGATGGGGTTTGTTAGGCCCAATAGATCTATCTTTAGGATTCACGTCAATTAGGGTGTCTGTTCCCTAATTCTTAGATTATCAGACTTAATAAAAAGGGGCATATTCGATTTCGATAATTCAACCATAGAATGTAGTTTCACGTACTTGTGTCTATTTTGAAAATCATTTATAAAACCTGCATGTATTCTCATCCCAAAAATATTATATTTTAAAAGTGAGACTATAACTCACTTTCACAGATTTTTTACTTCGTCGGGAAGTAAGACTTGGCCACTGGTCGATTCACGAACCTATAACAAATATGTACATATAAATCAAAGTATGTTCAAAATATATTTACAACACTTTTAATACATTTTGATGTTTTAAGTTTATTAAGTCAGCTGTCCTCGTTAGTAACCTACAACTAGTTGTCCACAGTTAGAGGTACAGAAATTAATCGATATATATTATCTTGAATCAATCCACGACCCAGTGTATACGTATCTCAGTATTGATCACAACTCAAACTATATATATTTTGGAATCAACCTCAACCCTGTATAGCTAACTCCAACATTCACATATAGAGTGTCTATGGTTGTTCCGAAATATATATAGATGTGTCGACATGATAGGTCGAAACATTGTATACGTGTCTATGGTATCTCAAGATTACATAATATACAATACAAGTTAATTAAGTTATGGTTGGAATAGATTTGTTACCAATTTTCACGTAGCTAAAATGAAAAAAAATTTCCAATCTTGTTTTGCCCATAACTTCTTCATTTTAAATCCGTTTTGAGTGAATCAAATTGCTATGGTTTCATATGGAACTCTATTTTATGAATCTAAACAGAAAAAGTACAGGTTTATAGTCAGAAAAATAAGTTACAAGTTGTTTTTGTAAAGGTAGTCATTTCAGTCGAAAGAACGACGTCTAGATGACCATTTTAGAAAACATACTTCCAATTTGAGTTTAACCATGATTTTTGGATATAGTTTCATGTTCATAATAAAAATCATTTTCCCAGAATAACAACTTTTAAATCAAAGTTTATCATAGTTTTTAATTAACTAACCCAAAACAGCCAGCGGTGTTACTACGACGGCGTAAATCCGGTTTTACGGTGTTTTTCGTGTTTCCAGGTTTTAAATCATTAAGTTAGCATATCATATAGATATAGAACATGTGTTTAGTTGATTTTAAAAGTCAAGTTAGAAGGATTAACTTTTATTTGCGAACAAGTTTAGAATTAACTAAACTATGTTCTAGTGATTACAAGTTTAAACCTTCGAATAAGATAGCTTTATATGTATGAATCGAATGATGTTATGAACATCATTACTACCTCAAGTTCCTTGGATAAACCTACTGGAAATGAGAAAAATGGATCTAGCTACAAAGGATCATTGGATGGCTTGAAAGTTCTTGAAGTAGAATCATGACACGAAAACAATTTCAAGTAAGATTTCCACTCGAAATAAGATTGTTATAGTTATAGAAACTGAATTAAAGTTTGAATATGATTATTACCTTGTATTAGAAAGATAAACTACTATAAGTAACAAAGGTTTCTTGATCTTGGATGATTACTTGGAATGGATTTAGAAAACTTGGAAGTAAACTTGCAATCTTGGAAGTATTCTTGATTTTTATGAAACTAGAACTTTTGGAATTTATGAAGAACACTTAGAACTTGAAGATAGAACTTGAGAGAGATTAATTAGATGAAGAAAATTGAAGAATGAAAGTGTTTGTAGGTGTTTTTGGTCGTTGGTGTATGGATTAGATATAAAGGATATGTAATTTTGTTTTCATGTAAATAAGTCATGAATGATTACTCATATTTTTGTAATTTTATGAGATATTTCATGCTAGTTGCCAAATGATGGTTCCCACATGTGTTAGGTGACTCACATGGGCTGCTAAGAGCTGATCATTGGAGTGTATATACCAATAGTACATACATCTAAAAGCTGTGTATTGTACGAGTACGAATACGGGTGCATACGAGTAGAATTGTTGATGAAACTGAACGAGTATGTAATTGTAAGCATTTTTGTTAAGTAGAAGTATTTTGATAAGTGTCTTGAAGTCTTTCAAAAGTGTATGAATACATATTAAAACACTACATGTATATACATTTTAACTGAGTCGTTAAGTCATCGTTAGTCGTTACATGTAAGTGTTGTTTTGAAACCTTTAGGTTAACGATCTTGTTAAATGTTGTTAACCCAATGTTTATAATATCAAAAGATATTTTAAATTATTATATTATCATGATATTATGATGTACGAATATCTCTTAATATGATATATATACATTAAATGTCGTTACAACGATAATCGTTACATATATGTCTCGTTTCAAAATCATTAAGTTAGTAGTCTTGTTTTTACATATGTAGTTCATTGTTAATATACTTATTGATATGTTTACTTATCATAATATCATTTTAACTATATATATAACCATATATATGTCATCATATAGTTTTTACAAGTTTTAACGTTCGTGAATCACTGGTCAACTTGGGTGGTCAATTGTCTATATGAAACCTATTTCAATTAATCAAGTCTTAACAAGTTTGATTGCTTAACATGTTGGAAACACTTAATCATGTAAATAACAATTTCATTTAATATATATATATAAACATGGAAAAGTTCGGGTCACTATAGTACCTACCCGTTAAATAAATTTCGTCCCGAAATTTTAAGCAGTTGGAGGTGTTGATGTATCTTCTGGAAATAAATGCGGGTATTTCTTCTTCATCTGATCTTCATGCTCCCAGGTGAACTCGGGTCCTCTACGAGCATTCCATCGAACCTTAACAATCGGTATCTTGTTTTGTTTAAGTCTCTTAACCTCATGATCCATTATTTCGACGGGTTCTTCAATGAATTGAAGTTTTTCATTGATTTGGATTTCATCCAAAGGAATAGTGAGATCTTCTTTAGCAAAACATTTCTTCAAATTTGAGACGTGGAAAGTGTTATGTACAGCCGCGAGTTATTGAGGTAGCTCCAGTTGGTAAGCTACTGGTCCGACACGATCTATAATCTTGAATGGTGCAATGTACCTTGGATTTAGTTTTCCCCGTTTACCAAATCGAACAATGCCTTTCCAAGGTGAAACCTTAAGCATGACCATTTCTCCAATTTCAAACTCTATATCTTTTCTTTTACTGTCCGCGTAGCTCTTTTGTCGACTCTAGGCGGTTTTTAATCTTTGTTGAATTTGGATGATTTTCTCGGTAGTTTCTTGTATTATCTCCGGACCCGTAATCTGTCTATCCCTCACTTCACTCCAACAATTCGGAGACCTGCACTTTCTACCATAAAGTGCTTCAAACGGCACCATCTCAATGCTTGAATGGTAGCTGTTGTTGTAGGAAAATTCTGCTAACGGTAGATGTCGATCCCAACTGTTTCCAAAATCAATAACACAAGCTCGTAGCATGTCTTCAAGCGTTTGTATCGTCCTTTCGCTCTGCCCATGAGTTTGTGGATGATAGGCAGTACTCATGTCTAGACGAGTTCCCAATGCTTGCTGTAATGTCTGCCAGAATCTTGAAATAAATCTGTCATCCCTATCAGAGATAATAGTGATTGGTATTCCATGTCTGGAGACGAGTTCCTTCAAATACAGTCATGCTAACTTCTCCATCTTGTCATCTTCTCTTATTGACAGGAAGTGTGCTGACTTGGTGAGACGATCAACTATTACCCAAATAGTATCATAACCACTTGCAGTCCTTGGCAATTTAGTAATGAAATCCATGGTAATGTTTTCCCATTTCCATTCCGGGATTTCAGGTTGTTGTAGTAGACCTGATGGTTTCTGGTGATCAGCTTTGACCTTAGAACACGTCAAACATTCTCCTACATATTTAGAAATATCGGCTTTCATACCTGGCCACCAAAAATGTTTCTTAAGATCCTTGTACATCTTCCCCGTTCCAGGATGTATTGAGTATCTGGTTTTATGAGCTTCTCTAAGTACCATTTCTCTTATATCTCCAAATTTTGGTACCCAAATTCTTTCAGCCCTATACCGGGTTCCGTCTTCCCGAATATTAAGATGCTTCTCTGATCCTTTGGGTATTTCATCCTTTAAATTTCCCTCTTTTAAAACTCCTTGTTGCGCCTCCTTTATTTGAGTAGTAAGGTTAGTGTGAATCATTATATTCATAGATTTTACTCGAATAGGTTCTCTGTCCTTTCTGCTCAAGGCGTCCGCTACCACATTTGCCTTCCCCGGGTGGTAACGAATCTCAAAGTCTTAATCATTCAACAATTCAATCCACCTACGCTACCTCATATTCAGTTGTTTCTGATTAAATATGTGTTGAAGACTTTTGTGGTCAGTATATATAATACTTTTAACCCCATATAAGTAGTGCCTCCAAGTCTTTAATGCAAAAACAACCGCGCCTAATTCCAAATCATGCGTCGTATAATTTTGCTCGTGAATCTTCAATTGTCTAGACGCATAAGCAATCACCTTCGTCCGTTGCATTAATACACAACCGAGACCTTGCTTTGATGCGTCAAAATAAATCACAAAATCATCATTCCCTTCAGGCAATGACAATATAGGTGCCGTAGTTAGCTTTTTCTTCAATAATTGAAACGTGTTCTCTTGTTCATCCTTCCATTCAAATTTCTTCCCTTTATGCGTTAATGCAGTCAAGGGTTTTGCTATTTTAGAGAAATCTTGGATGAATCTTCTGTAGTAACCAGCCAATCCTAAAAATTGACGTATATGCTTCGGAGTTTTTGGGGTTTCCCACTTTTCAACGGTTTCGATCTTTGCTGGGTCCACCTGGATACCTTCTTTGTTCACTATGTGACTGAGGAATTGAACTTCTTCCAACCAAAATGCACACTTTGAAAACTTAGCGTACAGTTTTTCTTTCCTTAATACTTCTAGCACTTTTCTCAAATGTTCTTCGTGCTCTTGATCATTCTTTGAATAAATAAGTATGTCATCGATGAAAACAATGACAAACTTGTCAAGATATGGCCCACACACTCGGTTCATAAGGTCCATGAACACAGCTGGTGCGTTAGTCAATCCAAACGGCATAACCATAAACTCGTAATGACCATAACGCGTCCTAAAAGCAGTTTTTGGAATATCATCCTCCTTTACTAGCATTTGATGATATCCAGAACGTAAATCGATCTTCGAATAAATCGACGAGCCTTGTAGTTGATCAAATAAGTCGTCAATTCTCGGCAGTGGATAACGGTTTTTGATGGTAAGTTTGTTCAACTCTCTGTAGTCAATACACAACCTAAATGTACCATCCTTCTTCTTGACAAACAAAACAGGAGCTCCCCATGGTGACGTGCTTGATCGAATAAAACCACGTTCTAATAGTTCTTGCAGTTGGATTTGCAGTTCTTTCATCTCGCTGGGTGCGAGTCTGTAAGGAGCATGAGCTATTGGTGCAGCTCCTGGTACAAGATCTATTTGAAATTCAACAGATCGATGTGGAGGTAGTCCCGGTAATTCTTTCGGAAATACATCGGGAAATTCTTTTGCGACAAAAACATCATTGATGCTCTTTTCTTCAGTTTGTACTTTCTCGACATGTGCTAGAACAGCATAGCAACCTTTTCTTATTAGTTTTTGTGCCTTCAAATTACTAATAAGATGTAGCTTCGTGTTGCCCTTTTCTCCGTACACCATTAAGGGTTCTCCTTCTCCTCGTACAATGCGAATTGCATTTTCGTAACATACAATCTCTGCTTTCATCTTCTTCAGCCAGTCCATGCCCACTATTACATCAAAACTCCCTAACTCTACTGGTATCAAATCAATCTTAAATATATCGCTACCGAGTTTAATTTCTCGATTCCGGCATATATTATCTGCTGAAATTAATTTACCGTTTGCTAATTCGAGTAAAAATTTACTATCCAACGGCGTCAATGGACAACTTAATTTAGCACAAAAATCTCTACTCATATAGCTTCTATCCGCACCCGAATCAAATAAAACGTAAGCAGATTTATTGTCAATAAGAAACGTACCCGTAACAAGCTCTGGGTCTTCCTGTGCCTCTGCCGCATTAATATTGAAAACTCTTCCGTGGCCTTGTCCATTCGTGTTCTCCTGGTTCGGGCAATTTTTAATAATGTGGCCCGGTTTTCCACATTTATAACAAACTACATTGGCATAACTTGCTCCCACACTACTTGCTCCACCATTACTCGTTCCGACACCATTTGTTCCTTTCGTTATGTTAACCCCTGGTCCGTAGACCTCACACTTCACCGCGCTATGACCATTTCTTTTACACTTGTTGCAAAATTTGGTGCAGAACCCCGAGTGATACTTTTCACACCTTTGGCATAGCTGCTTCTGATTTTTGTTGTTGTTGCGGTTGTTATTGTTATTGGGATGATTGTTGTTGTTGTTGTTGTTGGGCCATTTATTGTAGTTGCGATTGATGTTGCGATTGTTGGGATAGTTGTTGCGATTATTGTTGTAATTGCTGTTGTTGTTGTATTGGTGATTCTTATCACCGTTTTCCTCCCACTTTCTTTTGACTTGCTTCACATTGGCCTCTTCAGTAGTCTGTTCTTTAATTCTTTCTTCAATCTGGTTCACTAGTTTGTGAGCCATTCTACATGCCTGTTGTATAGAGGCGGGCTCGTGTGAACTTATATCTTCTTGGATTCTTTCCGGTAATCCTTTCACAAACGCGTCGATCTTCTCTTCCTCATCTTCGAACGCTCCCGGACACAATAGGCATAATTCTGTGAATCGTCTTTCGTACGTGGTAATATTAAATCCTTGGGTTCGTAACCCTCTAAGTTCTGTCTTGAGCTTATTGACCTCGGTTGTGGGACGGTACTTCTCGTTCATCAAGTGCTTGAATTCTGACCACGGTAGTGCGTACGCATCATCTTGTCCCACTTGCTCTAGATAGGTATTCCACCATGTTAACACAGAACCTGTGAAGGTATGCGTAGCGTACTTCACTTTGTCCTCTTCAGTACACTTACTTATGGCAAACACCGATTCGACCTTCTCGGTCCACCGTTTCAATCCGATCGGTCCTTCGGTTCCATCAAATTCCAAAGGTTTGCAGGCAGTGAATTCTTTGTAGGTGCATCCTACACGATTTCCTGTACTGCTAGATCCAAGGTTATTGTTGGTATGTAGCGCAGCCTGTACTGCGGCTATGTTTGAAGCTAGAAAAGTACGGAATTCCTCTTCATTCATATTCAGGATGTGTCGAGTAGTCGGTGCCATTTCCTTCAAAATAGTCAAATGGAAGAAGTTAATCATACAGAATATTAAGAGTAGTTAATAGTATTTCATAGCATAATATGAACTCATTTATAAAAGCTTTTTCTTCATATTAGCGTTTTATAAGTTTAAATTCGGGTAGTACCTACCCGTTAAGTTCATACTTAGTAGCTAATATACAATTCAACTACTACAATTCTATATGAAAAACTGATTATAATAATATTTCGCGTTCAAACTTTTATACAATATTTTACAAACTTACAATATCGCTTATTTTACATAAAGCATGAAATATAGCACACAATAACTTTGATACAAGATAGTTGTGAAGATAATTCTAGCTAGTACACAAGTCGTTCAGCAAAGGCAATAAAGACACGTAATTCATACGTCCAGAAACAAGTCATGCATTCTAGTTTTACTAGAACTACTTCCCATCCTTGGTCTTGTGGAACATAACCGTTATGGCCGTTGCTAAGACAACGTGTTGTAACGTCGTCAAACGGACGATGGTTACGTAATGCCCAACAGTCCCGTAACAATCTAAAAACCTCATTTGTTACCCCAATTACCGACTCCGTCACATGTGGGAACGTTTTGTTTAATAGTTGTAGCCCGATGTTCTTTTTCTCACTTTGGTGACGAACATTACTAACCCGTAAGCATAACATGCTTCTTTATGTTGCATGTTAGCCGCTTTTTCTAAATCATGAAGTCCTATGTTCAGATACATTGAGTCAAAATAATTTCTTAACCCGTTGCGTAAAATAGCACTTGGGTTCCCCGCAATATACGTGTCAAAGTAAACACATCGTAACTTATGGGTTTCCCAATGTGATATCCCCCATCTTTCAAACGAAAGTCTCTTATAAACCAAGGCATTCTTGGAACGTTCTTCGAATGTCTTACAAACTGATTTCGCCGTAAATAGTTGTGCCGAAGAATTCTGACCGACTCTAGACAAGATTTCATCAATCATGTCTCCAGGTAGGTCTCTTAAAATATTGGGTTGTCTATCCATTTTGTGTTTTTATACTGTAAAATAGACAAGAGTTAGATTCATAAAAAAAATACTTATTAATACAAGCAATTTTTATATATATCATAAAGCATAAGCACACTATATTACATATATTACACCACACGAATACAACTATCTTATTTCGACTCGCTCGTTTCTTCTTCTTCGGTTTTGGTTTGTTTTGCCAAGTTTCTAGGGATATATGATGTTCCCCTAATATGAGCTGTCGTTTTCCACAACGGTTTAGAAAAACCTGGTGGTTTAGAGGTTCCCGGGTCATTGTTACAACTTAAGGACTTCGGGGGTTGACGATACATATAAAGTTCATCGGGGTTGGAATTAGATTTCTCTATTTTTATGCCCTTTCCCTTATTATTTTCTTTTGCCTTTTTAAATTCAGTTGGGGTAATTTCTATAACATCATCGGAATTCTCGTCGGAATCCGATTCATCAGAGAATTGGTAATCCTCCCAATATTTTGCTTCCTTGGCGGAAACACCATTGACCATAATTAACCTTGGTCGGTTGGTTGAGGATTTTCTTTTGCTTAACCGTTTTATTATTTCCCCCACCGGTTCTATTTCCTCCTCCGGTTCCTCCTCTTCCGGTTCTGATTCTTCTTCCGGTTCTGATTCTTCTTCCGGTTCCTCTTCGGGAACTTGTGAATCAGTCCAATATATATTCGACTCTTCGTTATTATTAGGTGAGTCAATGGGATTTGTGCTAGAGGTAGACATCTATCACACTATATCAAACATGTTAAGATATTAATATATCACATAATATATACATGTTAATAATATATAGTTTCCAACAAAATTTGTTAAGCAATCATTTTTCAAATAAACACGGTCGAAGTTCAGACTCACTAATGCATCCTAACAAACTCGATAAGACACACTAATGCAAAATTCTGGTTCTCTAAGACCAACGCTCGGATACCAACTGAAATGTCCCGTTCTTATTGATTAAAAACGTTCCATATTAATTGATTTCGTTGCGAGGTTTTGACCTCTATATGAGACATTTTTCAAAGACTGCATTCATTTTTAAAACAAACCATAACCTTTATTTCATAAATAAAGGTTTAAAAAGCTTTACGTAGATTATCAAATAATGATAATCTAAAATATCCTGTTTACACACGACCATTACATAATAGTTTACAATACAAATATGTTACAACGAAATAAGTTTCTTGAATGCAGTTTTTACACAATATCATACAAGCATGGACTCCAAATCTCGTCCTTATTTATGTATGCGACAGCGAAAGCTCCTAATAATCACCTGAGAATAAACATGCTTAAAATGTCAACAAAAATGTTGGTGAGTTATAGGTTTAACCTATATATTATCAAATCATAATAATAGACCACAAGATTTCATATTTCAATACACATCCCATACATAGAGATAAAAATCATTCATATGGTGAACACCTGGTAACCGACATTAACAAGATGCATATATAAGAATATCCCCATCATTCCGGGACACCCTTCAGATATGATATAATTTTCGAAGTACTAAAGCATCCGGTACTTTAGATGGGGTTTGTTAGGCCCAATAGATCTATCTTTAGGATTCGCGTCAATTAGGGTGTCTGTTCCCTAATTCTTAGATTACCAGACTTAATAAAAAGGGGCATATTCGATTTCGATAATTCAACCATAGAATGTAGTTTCACGTACTTGTGTCTATTTTGAAAATCATTTATAAAACCTGCATGTATTCTCATCCCAAAAATAATATATTTTAAAAGTGGGACTATAACTCACTTTCACAGATTTTTTACTTCGTCGGGAAGTAAGACTTGGCCACTGGTCGATTCACGAACCTATAACAAATATGTACATATAAATCAAAGTATGTTCAAAATATATTTACAACACTTTTAATACATTTTGATGTTTTAAGTTTATTAAGTCAGCTGTCCTAGTTAGTAACCTACAACTAGTTGTCCACAGTTAGAGGTACAGAAATTAATCGATATATATTATCTTGAATCAATCCACGACCCAGTGCATACGTATCTCAGTATTGATCACAACTCAAACTATATATATTTTGGAATCAACCTCAACCCTGTATAGCTAACTCCAACATTCACATATAGAGTGTCTATGGTTGTTCCGAAATATATATAGATGTGTCGATATGATAGGTTGAAACATTGTATATGTGTCTATGGTATCTCAAGATTACATAATATACAATACAAGTTGATTAAGTTATGGTTGGAATAGATTTGTTACCAATTTTCACGTAGCTAAAATAAAAAAAATTATCCAATCTTGTTTTACCCATAACTTCTTCATTTTAAAGCCGTTTTGAGTGAATCAAATTGCTATGGTTTCATATGGAACTCTATTTTATGAATCTAAACAGAAAAAGTATAGGTTTATAGTCAGAAAAATAAGTTACAAGTCGTTTTTGTAAAGGTAGTCATTTCAGTTGAAAGAACGACGTCTAGATGACCATTTTAGAAAACATACTTCCACTTTGAGTTTAAACATGATTTTTGGATATAGTTTCATGTTCATAATAAAAATCATTTTCCCAGAATAACAACTTTTAAATCAAAGTTAATCATAGTTTTTAATTAACTAACCCAAAACAGCCCGCGGTGTTACTACGACGGCGTAAATCCGGTTTTACGGTGTTTTTCGTGTTTCCAGGTTTTAAATCATTAAGTTAGCATATCATATAGATATAGAACATGTGTTTAGTTGATTTTAAAAGTCAAGTTAGAAGGATTAACTTTTATTTGCGAACAAGTTTAGAATTAACTAAACTATGTTCTAGTGATTACAAGTTTAAACCTTCGAATAAGATAGCTTTATATGTATGAATCGAATGGTGTTATGAACATCATTCATACCTCAAATTCCTCGGATAAACCTACTGAAAATGAGAAAAATGGATCTAGCTTCAAAGGATCCTTGGATGGCTTGAAAGTTCTTGAAGCAGAATCATGACACGAAAACAATTTCAAGTAAGATTTCCACTCGAAATAAGATTGTTATAGTTATAGAAATTGAATTAAAGTTTGAATATGATTATTACCTTGTATTAGAAAGATAACCTACTGTAAGTAACAAAGGTTTCTTGATCTTGGATGATTACTTGGAATTGATTTAGAAAACTTGGAAGTAAACTTGCAATCTTGGAAGTATTCTTGATTTTATGAAACTAGAACTTTTGGAATTTATGAAGAACACTTAGAACTTGAAGATAGAACTTGAGAGAGATTAATTAGATGAAGAAAATTGAAGAATGAAAGTGTTTGTAGGTGTTTTTGGTCGTTGGTGTATGGATTAGATATAAAGGATATGTAATTTTGTTTTCATGTAAATAAGTCATGAATGATTACTCATATTTTTATAATTTTATGAGATATTTCATGCTAGTTGCCAAATGATGGTTCCCACATGTGTTAGGTGACTCACATGGGCTGCTAAGAGCTGATCATTGGAGTGTATATACCAATAGTACATACATCTAAAAGCTGTGTATTGTACGAGTACTAATACGGGTGCATACGAGTAGAATTGTTGATGAAACTGAACGAGGATGTAATTGTAAGCATTTTTGTTAAGTAGAAGTATTTTGATAAGTGTCTTGAAATCTTTCAAAAGTGTATGAATACATATTAAAACACTACATGTATATACATTTTAACTGAGTCGTTAAGTCATCGTTAGTCGTTACATGTAAGTGTTGTTTTGAAACCTTTAGGTTAACGATCTTGTTAAATGTTGTTAACCCAATGTTTATAATATCAAAAGAGATTTTAAATTATTATATTATCATGATATTATGATGTACGAATATCTCTTAATATGATATATATACATTAAATGTCGTTACAACGATAATCGTTACATATATATCTCGTTTCAAAATCATTAAGTTAGTAGTCTTGTTTTTACATATGTAGTTCATTGTTAATATACTTATTGATATGTTTACTTATCATAATATCATGTTAACTATATATATAACCATGTATATGTCATCATATAGTGTTTATAAGTTTTAACGTTCGTGAATCACCGGTCATCGTGGGTGGTCAATTGTCTATATGAAACCTATTTCAATTAATCAAGTCTTAACAAGTTTGATTGCTTAACATGTTGGAAACACTTAAACATGTAAATAACAATTTCATTTAATATATATATAAACATGGAAAAGTTCGGGTCACTACACTCATGATCTGTGATCCTTTATCACGGTCCATTAGAAACTCAGCATGACTTACTGTAATATAATCACGTTGATCAAGTGTCATTATATTATACTAACTCATGCTTCAATTCCCAACATTACTTTAAAAACATTCAAATTTTAATTCGAATTTTTTCAGAATCTAGAAACTAAAACAATTTCCTTTATGATGTAACATAGATAGCGCGAGGAGATAAATGATTTCAGATAAGGATAGTTATAAATATATCTTCAGAAATGTCGAGGATATTTATAATGAAAGATACGATGATATCTTAGAATTACTAATATCGAAAGGTGATGAAGAATATTTGTCTGTAAAGGTATAGAGTCAGGAGCAAGGTATTCGTTAATGACTTCAGCAAACACTGAATCATTTGGATTCTTTGAAGGCAGGTTTAGTCTTTGTGATTTGTCCACAGTCTCCTTCATAGTTTGCTCAATCCGTTTTTCAGTTCCAATATTTCTGAGCTTTACCAACATACTATTCTTTATCATCAAACTTTCGACTGTTAAGGTCGTTTACAGTTTTTGTTGCTTCATTCAACTTTTTCAAAATTCAGAGTATTGATTCGTAGACTGAGTGCTTTTTAGAATTTCAGAATGGAAGATCAAAATTTTAAGAGATAAATATTATATGTATACATATAACTGTTGATGTAGAAACGATGCGAGATTCAAAATACTAATTGCTGATTTCCCGGTACTTGGTATGGCAATTCTTGTTACAAGATGTGGATGAGTATATGATAGGGTTTTAATGAATACATATAATGGTTTTTCGGGGAGACGTAAGCTGATGAGTAATGAAGTTGCTGGTAAGTTTACTGCTAAAGTGGTGGAATATAAATGGTTCCCCGGTAACGACGACAAAGGGCAAACTTATATATCAAAGTTATAATAAGGCTTATTCGAATGAAAAATTGAAGTTGATTTGCTGGAGGTGTGACAAAACTGACTACTTTGAAAAGGAATTGTAAAGTTATTTTTGGTAATAATAATGTCAAAGGATCTAGCACAGTTTTGAATTCAAAGTTTTGTAAGATGTGAAAATCTAATAGTGATCTTTTCTGTTAAATCTTGGCTTGGATTCTGATTTTTCAAAATCAAAATATGTAATCAAATTTGGATGCGAATGGTTGTTTTGATTTCTAGTAAAGAATGTATATCATTGTGAAAGTAGTGAGTATAGTTGATGATTTACTGAATCAGAATCGAAGAATGTAACATATTAATTGTGAATTTATATATCTTTCGGGTATTACCTACCCGTTAAAAGTTTCAGAAGTTAATATTTTGTACAAGAGGGTTTTTATGAAAATATATGTATATTTTCTTCAGATGTAATACAGATTTAATGAGTTAATGTTGAATTAAACTCATTTGACTTTCGGCTGGAACTAGAAATGAATAATCTCTAAAACTTTAGAAATTATGTAATCTTCGCGTAAATGAAATTATGAATCAATACTTCATTATTCATTTTTATCGAGATTTATTCGGTGAATGATGTTGGTGCTCGTTGAATTCTTGTGAACTTCACAAGATATAAATGATGTTTCTAGAAAATTTCGAGTACATCGAAGATGAAAGTATAAAATCAAACATGTAATTGATTAATATACTTGGTTTATTATGAAATAGAATTCATTGAGTTGAAGCAGAGATTATATTTCACGGTTGTTAAGTCGTCAACGAAGAATGTACATCATAGCACATTTGTAATATGAATTAACCGAGTAGTAATTACTAGTTAAAATCCATACGTAATAACTTAGTACGAAAAGATCTATGGTGGTTTCAAAACTCATATATATATATATATACATATATATAAATTCTTCAGAGGGAATGAGTTAATATTTCATAACTCGTTGATATAATATACTCGTTGTTGCTTGTGGTGTCAATACCGTTGATGGTTATAGAGTTGATGTAGCTTGTGGTGCTACAGGTGTTGCTGGTGTTGGTGATACTGATGGTGATGCTAGTGGAACTACCTGTGGCGCTTGTATAACAAGTCTAACTTGTAAATCACGTACCATTCTTGTCAGGGTTTCTACTCTTCCTTCTATCATTTCGGTCCACTCATCTGGTTTACGGTTAGAACTAGAATAATTAATCTCTAAAACTTTTAGAAACTACATATTCTCTGCAGAATATTTCTTCAAGGAAGTGATGAGTAAATACTTCATCGTTTGTTGTTGTTGGTATTCCTTGGTATCTACGGTGTGTATGATGTTGATGCTCGAGGTACAGATTGTGATGCTGAGGTGTGGGATGCGGAGGTTGTTGTTGGTGGTGGTAATGGTACTGTTGGTGTTGATGATGGTGGTACTGCTGATACCGGTGATGCTGCTAGTGCTTGTAACCTTTGCACCATATTTTCCAAAGCCACTATCCGAGCGCGAAGCTCGTTGACTTTTCTATCACACCGGGGTGATTGTCGGTTCGAACGAGCGGACGAATAAGATCTAGAATTTGAGATAGTATATAATCATGACGAGATACTCGGGAAATGAGAGAGAAATGGTATTACGAACAGGTTCGCTGGTAAGTGCTTCAGGTTCCTCGCCAAGAGGGGAATGTGGTGGATGGAAGGGATCACCTTCTTCTTGTCTCCAATGATTAAGTAGACTACGAACCTATCCCCAATTCATCCAGAATAGATGATGGCTAATTGGTTGATCCATTCCGGTCACACTGCTTTCGGAGCTCGAGTGGAAATCCATATCAGAATAGCTGCCGGAATTTAAGGAATTTGAACTAGATACATGATTCGTTTTGTGTAATCAAGAAAAAGATTTTTGGAATAAAATAGATTATAGGACTAATTTGGTATTCCTCAATACATAGTTTACATATGTATTTATAATACCAGAATCCCATAAGTTACGGAGGATTTTACGGAAGATGTTAGGCAAAGTTTACTGTAATAGATATGTCAAGATATGAATTTTGTCTATACACTATCTATGCAATCAATGCAGTAAGACGCGTTTAGACTTAAGATGATAGACATGTAATTTTCGACAAGAAATGATAAGCAAAAATCGGTAAAAACAAATACGATCATAGTCCAGACTCACTAATGCATCCTAACAATTACCAGTTAAATACACTAATGCAAATTCTGGTTCCCTATGACCTCAAGCTCTGATACCAATTGTGATGACCCATCCAAATCTCTTTGGACGAATACATTATTCATCGATTTCACAGTGAGGTACTGACCTCTACATGATAAGTTTTGTAAACATTGCATTCTTTTAAAAAGGCACACCATAATTGAATATCAAATTCCAAGGTTTTTAACGTTTGATGATTTCTACATATAGACAATCACCGTAAATAATAGTTTACAATACTACATCCGTTGATAATGCAGTCCAAATAAGATACATGGTGATGATTTTGTGAATGCAACGTTTTCTCGAATAAAGCATGTATGACTCCATGCACATAGCTTGTATCACATATAAGCAAACAGCGGAAGACTTCTAAGAACCTGAGAATAAACATGCTTAAAAGTGTCAGCACAAAGGTTGGTGAGTTCATAGTTTTAATGTTGCACATAATCTATTTATAAAGGTGGATCACAAGATTTAAGTTGTTTCATCTATAAACGTTTATCAAAATATTCTACAAGATTGAGCACCCTGGTAACTAAGCTTTAACGTTATAATAAGTACCCCTGTTTTAACATACATGCAAACAACATGTACAATACACGCAATCCAATGTGTACTAAAATCAAATAGCATACGTCTATTTTATAGTTCAGGCTAGGGTTTCTATACCTGGAACAAATGGGGATGTCAAGTCCTATGGATCCATATATAACTACACGTGCCCACCAGTTCTTATAACTGGCAGTTACTAGTTACCAAAGCTAAGGGATTTTCGGTTCAAACTCAGTGTAAAATTTAGTATGTACTTGTGTCCATTGTGTTTAAAATAAAGTGCATGTATTCTCAGCCCAAAATATAGATTGCAAAAGCAATTAAAAAGGGAGCAAATGAAACTCACCTTAGCAGCACATAAGGTCATTCACCGAAATGTGACCGAAACTCGAAATGCAAAATAACCGTAGATCTCAACCTAGAGAACATATGTTGGTCAATACATGTCTAACAAGCTAGGTCAGGTCATAGTGTATCACAATCCTAATGCTCGAAACCGGCATGCAAAAGTTAACAAAAGTCATCTCAAAGAGTCAACTTTGACAATTGTTTAACAAAACGAGACGTGTCTTATATAAGAATTCATTTACTCGACTAGTAGTATCCAAAAATCCAATTTATCAATCTCATAGACAAGTTGTTTAAATATAAATTTACAGTTTCAAACACAATTTCAATTAACGTCAAACATAATTCAGTTGACCATATCTTTTAATCCGTTCATCGAAATCACACGATTTCTAAATGAAAAGTTATTAATTTTTCGATAGCTTTCCAACGACATGCATATTATATACTTTATATCAGTTGTATATGTATTAAATTCCTGATTCATCATAAAACTATCTAATGATGAAATTTAGCATACAAGCATGTATAAACATATATACTCGAGCACTAGACATGGATACACTATTAATATATAAAAAAATAAGATATGAATGCTCACGTATCAATATTGTGATTCAATATTACAGGAAAGTACGTAGACGCTACGGAGATGATAGACACTAGGTTTGACTCACAAGCTATACCCTCGAACTATACCCATAACCTCCTTAGCAATAATCCATAATTTCTTTAGATTTAACTTACTCGAAGACTTGTTTTGAAATCGTTTGGGCATAACCTTGTCGTAATATTTTATGTATAATACTAATAATAATAATACTACTACTAAAAATAAGATTAATAATAATAATAATCTTAATAATTGTGACCACCCGGAAATTTCCGACCAAATTTAAACTTTGATCTTGTATGATTTCGCACAATAAGCAAAGACTATTAAATCAAGTCTCAAAACTTTAGAATTATATTTATGTAATCAATTACCCATTGACTATTTCCGACGATTCACGAACAATTGTTTATATATATATATATATATATATATATATATATATATATATATATATATATATATATATGGTAACATTTATAAAAATATATAAATATTCAATATTCAATAGATGTATTCATATAATAAATGATATAATTATTAAATATTATATAATTAATAAATGTAATTACAAGTTTAAGTATAGTTGTTATATTATTATCATTAATAATAAGATCAGTATTATTAATATTATTATGTAATGCATAAATATGAAATTTGATACATTTGATTGTTATAATTATTATTATTAACATAGTTATATGCTTCATAATCAGTATTAATTAACATTAGTATATTAATCATAAACTATAAATATAAAAATATGAATATAAACGAAATACAAATAAAGATATAAATATAGACATATAATTACTGATATATATATCCAGATATACATAAATACACACACAAACACAAATTTCGGTTATATATATATATATATATATATATATATATATATATATATATATATATATATATATATATATATATATATATATATATATATATATATATATATATATATATATATATATATATATATATATATATATATATATATATATATATATATATATATAGGTAAATACAAGTATACGGATATATAAATATTGTATAAACATATTATCATTATTTTTAATTCATAAAAATAATACAAATTAGTAAGATTATCATTAATAACATTAATTCTAACATTATTATTAATGACTAATATTATCATCTTTATTAAGGTTTATTTAATTAATATTAATATACAATTATTATTATTATTATTATCATTATTATTAATATAATTATATACACTAATTAATAATATTGATTATATATATAGAAAATCTGGAAAAGGGCTTCAAATCAGTAAACGTAGCTATCCTTCTGCACCAAATCACTGCGAATTCACTTCAGGCTCTCAGAGCCGACATACGCAATCACTTGAGATGTCATACACGTGACATCGCACCTTCATGCTACAATCACAATTAACAACCTTTCATCGTTCACAAAGCGAACTCCACCGAAGTCCTACATACGCCTCTAAGGGTTGTGGCTTTTCAGTAAATAGGGTGCAAAAATCACTAGACACATAACTTCTATTGGCACCAGTATCGAATAAAATAGTTGCATAACAATTATTGACAAGATACATACCCGTGATGACCTCATCCTCATCCCGAGCTTCAGCAAGATTCTTGTTTCTATCCTTAATCCGTTTAATGTCATTTTTGATTAACAATGATCGGGTACAAATCAATAGCAAATTCTGTATTTTTTTTCTTTTATTCTGTCCTTGAAGGTTAACTTGTCGATGGCTTTTGGACTAAAACAAACGAATGATGCTTACATTCTCATAATCATTCTATCTACTCTCATCACTATCAATTACAGCTAACTTCACTTGCAGAATTTAAACAGAAAAACCCAAGAAAACTTTCGGTTCCTCTGCTCGTGACACATTCCAGCCAAACCAAGAATTCAAATACCATTCCAAAATCTAAAATTGCAGTTATGTTACAAATCTTCTAACCAAAATTTTTGCAAAGTTTCGTAGTTCAATTCATCCTATCGAGGTTTAATTTTAGAGTCAAACTAAAAAAATTAAAAGTCAAACTAAATGTTCATCACAAAATTCGCATTTGTTTTGATGTTATTGGATCAATTGACGATTCAAGGAGTTTCTATTAATGATTTCCTACCTCTTTCATGAAGAAACTTTAGTCTAAAAATGTCCGAAGTATCGAATCAATTGTTGAGTTCATGTGTGTGTCTTCACGATGGTTCCAGCTCCTGCTTTGGTTCCGAATTTTTTTTCTTTTTCTGTCAATCAAACACTCGCAGAAGGTTGCTATTTCAGTTACTAATACTAAGCCAATTCTTAATACGCGATTGTAGTGTAAATTACTCTGGTCGATTGTTAAGGAACAAAATAGAAGCACGGGTTATATAAATTGTTATGGGATTAAAAACAGAAAGAGTAAAACGGTTGGGTGGTCATGGGTGTTGTTGGTTATACGGGAGGTTGCGGGTTCGAGTCCGGCTCGAGGCATCTTTTTGTTTAAAACCTATTTTAGTGAGGTATAACTCTTTTATTTATTATTATTATTATTATTATTATTATTATTGTTATTATTATTATTATTATTATTATTATTATTATTATTATTATTATTATTATTATTATTATTATTATTATTATTATTATTATCATTATCATTACTTATTATTATTATTATTATTATTATTATTATTATTATTATTATTATTATTATTATTATTATTATTATTATTATTATTATTATTATTATTATTATTATTATTATTATCATTTATTGTTATTAGTTGTAAACTTGTCATTTTAGTATTATTATTATCATTATTATTATGATTATTATTATTATTATTATTATTTTGATTATCATTTATATTATTATTATTATTATTAATGTTATTAATATGATTATTATTATTGTTATTAATATTATTGTTAGTATTAGTATTATAACACATATTATTATTATTATCATAGTTATAAGCATTAAAACCATTATTATTATTATTATTATTATTAACATTACTAATGTATTTATTATTATAAATTTTG
Source organism: Rutidosis leptorrhynchoides (assembly GCF_046630445.1). Taxonomy (NCBI): domain Eukaryota; kingdom Viridiplantae; phylum Streptophyta; class Magnoliopsida; order Asterales; family Asteraceae; genus Rutidosis; species Rutidosis leptorrhynchoides. Next base: position 133,483,662 of record NC_092336.1, on the reverse strand, counting down.
TCATGCAAGTATTAGTTATCGTTATTATTATTATGATTATAGTTATAAATAAGAATATTATTATTATTATTAGTAAATAAGTAGTATTATAAATATTATCATTATTATTATTAATATAATCATTAGTATTATTATTATTATTAAACTTATTATCATTATTATCACTCTTATAAAATTATTACTTTGTTATCACTAAAACTATCAATATTATCATAAATAGATACTTTTATATAAAAATACATTACGCTATACTTTTATTATCAAAAAGATATTAGTTTAGCTATATCAATTAATATATAAATATATACTAAACCTTAATATATAGTTTTTATTATTAATGATAAGTAATAGTTATATAAAACATATAAACTAAATATATTAAATTTATATAAATAACATATAGTATAACAAATATATATATATTATTAATAACAAGAGTATATATATAATTGATCGATTACGATTACGTGTGTTTATATATACACAAATGATATAGGTTCGTGAATCCGAGGCCAACCCTGCATTTTTCAAATGTCGTCATATGTATTTTTACTACAAAATACAGTACATTGAGTTTCATTTGCTCCCTTTTTAAATACTTTTGAAATATATATTTTTGGGACTGAGAATGCATGCGCTGCTTTTATAAATGTTTTACGAAATTGACACAAGTAATCGAAACTACATTCTATGGCTGGATTATTAAACCGAATATGCCCCTTTTTAGTCTGGTAATCTAAGAATTAGGGAACAGACACCCTAATTGACGCGAATCCTAAAGATAGATCTATTGGGCCCAACAAGCCCCATCCAAAGTACCGGATGCTTTAGTACTTCGAATTTATCACGTTCGAAGGGAGTCCCGAAATGATGGGGATATTCTATATGCATCTTGTTAAGGTCGGTTACCAGGTGTTCACCATATGAATGATTTTTGTCTCTATGCATGGGATGTATATTTATGAGAAATGAAAAATGAAAATCTTGTGGTCTATTAAAATGATGGAAATGATTATTTATGTTAAACTAATGAACTCACCAACCTTTTGGTTGACACTTTAAAGCATGTTTATTCTCATGTATTGAAAGAAATCTTCCGCTGTGCATTTGCTCATTTTAGAGATATTACTTGGAGTCATTCATGACATATTTCAAAAGATGTTGCATTCGAGTCGTTGAGTTCATCAAGATTATTATTAAGTCAATCATAGATTGAATATATTCTGAAATGGTATGCATGCAAGTCAACTTTCGATGTAATGAAAGTTTCTCTTTTAAAAATGAATGCAATGTTTGTAAATGTATCATATAGAAGTCAAGTACCTCGCGATGTAACCAAATATAATGTATTCGTCCAGGTGAGTTAGGACGGGTCATTAGAGTTGGTATCAGAGCGGTGGTCTTAGTGAACCAGGTCTTGCATTAGTGTGTCTAACTGATAGTTGTTTAGATGCATTAGTGAGTCTGGACTTCGACCGTGTCTGCATGTCAAAAGTTTTGCTTATAATTTCGTGTCGAAAATTACCTGCTTATCATTCTTAGTCTAGACACATTTTACTACATTGACTGCATGAATAGTGTGTAGATAAAAATTCATATCTTAGCGTATCTGTTATTGTTACCTTTGCCTGACAGCTTCCGTAGATTCCTCCGTAACTTATGGGATTTTAGTATTATATATGCATATGTAAATTATGTAGTGCAGGGTACTAATCTACATCCTATAATCTATTTCTTATTGAAAATCCTTCATCTGATCGTACGAGATGAATCCCTCAACCAGTTCGAGTCCCTCAGATTTCGATAACTATTCCGATAGTTATTCCGACAGCTATTCCGACATGGATGTTCACCTAAGCTCCGGAAGCAGCGTCACCAGAATGAAACAACCAATCAGCCATCCCCAATTCATCTGATGAGTTCGTAGTTGACTTAACCGGTGGAGTCGAGAAGAAGGCGATCCTTTCCACCCACCAACCAAATTCATCTCTTGACAGTGAATCTGAAGCACTTACCAGAGAACCTGTCCAAATCACCATCTTCTCTCTCATTTCCAGAGTATCCCGTCATGATTATATTCTATCCACAATTCTAAACCATATTCATCCACTCGTTCGAACCGACAATCACCCCGGAGTAATAGAAGAAGTTAACGAAATTCGTGCTCGAGTAATAGTTTTGGAGAATATGGTGCAAAATGTACCAACTTCAGCAACATCACCGGTACCAACAGTACCATCAGTAACAACACCCGTACCATCAACAACACACGCCTCAACATCTCATTATGTACCTCGAGTATAATCATCGTTCTACGTATCGTTCTACATCAATTATCTTCGTTCTTCATGGCGATTATGTAATCTCTAATGTTTTAGAGATTATGTATTCTAGTTCTAACGGTAAATCAAATGAGATTAATATTATATTAACTCATTAAATCCATGATTACATCTGAGGAAAATAGATATGTAAGTATATTTTCATAAAGATTGTAATTAAAAATTCTTTCGTACAAACTGTTAATGGTGAAAATATTTTAACGGGTAGGTAATACCATAGAAATATTTAGATTTCACATTAATAAGTTACACTGTACATTCTTCGAATCTGATTCAATAGTCATTTACTATCCTACTTACAACCACAGAAGTATGAATCCGTTCATCACAGAATAACCATTTTCATTCAATTTCAAATATGGATTTTGACCTATCAAGAATCCAACAAGTGGCATAATGAAGAAACCATTAGACAAAATAAAAATTGTTAGAAACAAACAAATTAACTATGAGAAAAATTTTGTTAAGAATCCACGCTAACTGTTCCTAACTAACTGATTACATTTTATTTATCGCAGTTTATTTATCGCAATTTAATTATCGCAATTTTATTTATCGTCAATTAATTTCTGTTATTTATTTTACGCACTTTAAATATCGGGACACGTATACAAGGTTTTGACATATCATATCGACGCATCTATATATATTATTTGGAATAACCATAGACACTCTATATGCAGCAATGCTGGAGTTAGCTATACAGGGTTGAGGTTGATTCTACAATAATATATATACTTTGAGTTGTGATCGAGTCTGAGATATGTACACGGGTCACGACACGTATTAATTAATTCAAATATAATATATTGCTAACTGTGGACTATCAATTGAGGGCTACCAATATTGGACAATTAAAATGAATTAAAATATTGATTATAACATATGAAACTAAACAATTCTTCAAGTTTGCCACTTGATTTCATCTTAAACCTCATTTGTATCTTGACGATTATAATCTGCGTTCAAACATTTCATGATTCTTGAAAATACCTCAATCGAGAGGATAAACCAACCGCACTTCATCTACGGAAGAAAAGATTGATGCATATAGTTATGCACCTGAAAAACTCTCAGAAACTGAGTAAACGTTTAACACATATCAGTGCTAGCTCCTTTGGCGTTGTTATTATCGAAAATAACATTTCAATTCTTTTCAAATTAGTCAATTTTGTCACAGCTCCAATAAGTCAACTTCGACTTTTCGTTCTAAACAACCTTATTATAACCTTGATATATACGCGTGCTCTTTTATTGTTACCGGGGAACCTTTTATATTCCATCATATTACCAGCAGACGTACCAGCAACCTCGTTGCTCCTTGGCTTAAATCTCTCTGAAAAATCACTATATTTATCTATTGAAGTCTCATCATGTACTCATCCGCATCTTGTAACAAGAATGGCCATACCAATTATCGGGAATCAGCAAATCTGTATTGTGAGTCTCGCAACGTTTCCACATCAACAGTTACATGTATCCATATAACATTTATCTCTTAGAACTATGATCTTTCATTCTGAAATTCTGAAAAGCACCCAGTCTGCGAATTAATGCTCTGAATTTTGAAAAGTTGAATGAAGCAACAAAAACTGTAAACGACCTAAACAGCCAAAAGTTGATGATAAAGAATTGTATGTTGGTAAAGCTCAGAAAAAGTTTGAAACTGAAAAACTGATTGAGCAAACTACGAAGGAGTCTCTGAACAAATCACAAGGACTAAACTTGTACATTAAGAATTCTGATGATTCTGTTTCTGATGAAATCTTATACCTTGCTTCTGACTCCAAACTTTTGCGGACAAATTTTCTTCACCATCCTTCGATATTAGAAATTCCAAGATATCATCGTATCTTTCATTATAAATATCCTCCATATTTCTGAAGATATTTTCATAACTATTCTTATCTGAAATCATTAATCTCTTCGTGCTATCAGTGTTACATCATATAGAAACTGTTAGTTTCTATATTCTGTAAACTTTCGAGCTTAAAATATGAATGTTATTGAAGTAATGTTGGGAACTGATGCATGAGTTAGTATAATATAATGACACAGTAAGTCATGCTGAGTTTCTAAATGGAACATGATGATTCACAGATTATAACGTCATCATGTGTCATGTTACATAACTCTTTCATTCTGATTAACTTCTGAACATATCAAGAAAATATATTCTTGATAGTTCTATTCTCAGTGATTCTGGTAATTTGACAAATCAAATCGTGCTATTACGTTCTTTCTCGTTTAGAACATTAAGTTCATTCGAAACTCCATACTTACAAATTCTGGACCATTACTCGCTTTACTAGAGGTCGAGAAGAGAATAAAAAAGGCAAAGAACTTTAAAATATAATAAAAAATATAAAGCCCAATAACAACTCGGAGGTCACAAACCATGGATATTAATAAGAATAGCAATATAAAGACACGGTATAATTAAGAATAATATCACCCACGGTAATAGGAGAAGTAAATAGATTTCTTTTGTGGAAGATTGGAAAGAAGGATGACGGAAATGATAATTAGGAAAATATCAAGTATTAGAACTGGATTAAGCATTTTCACAATCTTTTGGATGTATGAACTAAGAAAGAAAGTATAGGAATGGTGAGAATAATGGGACGGAAGAGTTTAATTTATAATGGAAATGGAGTAATCGAGGCAGATCACCGTATTTAATTATAGAGAATCTAATTTCCTTATTCGCCGAAGAATCAAATCTTTTAAGATTTCAAAGATTTTCTTTAAAATCCCTTAAATTCCGGACATATCTACGTCAAAAGATATGACGAAACTTTACTTTACTCATTTCACTCTTTTGTGATAACTTCACTTATACTCTTCTCATAATCGAATTGTTTATCCATAGTACTCACCGTTGATAAAACTCTAATTTCCAACTCATATGAGTCATAAAAACATACTTACCGTCAACCATGATGATCCCACTCTAATTTCGGGACGAAATTTCTTTAACGGGTAGGTACTGTAACGACCCAGAAATTTCAGACCAAATTTAAACTTTGATCTTGTATGATTTCGACACAATACGGAAAGTCTATTAAATCAAGTCTCAAAACTTTAGAATTATATTCATGTAATCAATTACCCATTGACTATTTTCGACGATTCACGAACAATTGTTTATATATATATATATATATATATATATATATATATATATATATATATATATATATATATATATATATATATATATATATATATATATATATATATATATATATATGATATTATATGAATCTATATATAAATTTTATTAGTAATCATTATATGGTAACATTTATAAAATATATAAATATTAAATATTCAATAGATGTAAATGTAATTACAAGTTTAAGTGTAGTTGTTATATTATTATCATTAATACTAAGATCAGTATTATTAATATTATTACGTAATGCATAAATATGAAATTTAATACATTTGATTGTTATAATTATTATTATTAACATAGTTATATGCTTCATAATCAGTATTAATTAACATTAGTATATTAATCATAAACTATAAATATAAAATATGAATATAAACGAAATACAAATAAAGATATAAATATAGACATATAATTACTGATATATATATATCCAAATATACATAAATACACAAACAAACACAAATTTCGGTTATATATATATATATAGGTAAATACAAGTATACGGATATATAAATATTGTATAAACATATTATCATTATTTTTAATTCATAAAAATAATACAAATTAGTAAGATTATCATTAATAACATTAATTCTAACATTATTATTAATGACTAATATTATCATCTTTATTAAGGTTTATTTAATTAATATTAATATACAATTATTATTATTATCATTATTATTAGTATAATTATTTACACTAATTAATAATATTGATTATATATATAGAAAATCTGGAAAAGGGCTTCAAATCAGTAAACGTAGCTATCCTTCTGTATATGATTCTTGTTTCTATCCTTAATCCGTTTAATGTCATTTTCGATTAACAATGATCGGGTACAAATCAATAGCAAATTCTGTAAATTTTTTTCTTTTATTCTGTCATTGAAGGTTAACATGTCGACAGCTTTTGGACTAAAAACAAACGAATGATACTTACATTCTCACAATCATTCTATCTACTCTCATCACTATCAATTACAGCTAACTCCACTTGTAGAATTTAAACAGAAAAACCCAAGAAAACTTTCGGTTCCTCTGCTCGTGACACATTCCAGCCAAACCAAGAATTCAAATACCATTCCAAAATCTAAAATTGCAGTTATGTTACAAATCTTCTAACCAAAATTTCTGCAAAGTTTCGTAGTTCAATTCATCCTATCGAGGTTTAATTTTAGAGTCAAACTAAAAAAATTTAAAAGTCAAACTAAATGTTCATCACGAAATTCGCATTTGTTTTGATGTTATTGGATCAATTGACGATTCAAGGAGTTTCTATTAATGATTTCCTACCTCTTTCATGAAGAAACTTTAGTCTAAAAATGTCCGGAGTATCGAATCAAGTGTTGAGTTCATGTGTGTGTCTTCGTGACGGTTCCAGCTCCTGCTTTGGTTCCGAATTTTTTTCTTTTTCTTTCAATCAAACACTCGCAGAAGGTTACTGTTTCAGTTACTAATACTAAGCCAATTCTTAATACGCGATTGTAGTGTAAATTACTCTGGTCGATTGTTAAGGAACAAAACAGAAGCACGTGTTATATAAATTGTTATGGGATTAAAAATAGAAAGAGTAAAACGGTTGGGTGGTCGTGGGTGTTGTTGGTTATACGGGAGGTTGCGGGTTCGAGTCCGGCTCGAGGCATCTTTTTGTTTAAAACCTATTTTAGTGAGGTATAACTCTTTTATTTATTTATTTATTATTATTATTATTATTATTATTATTATTATTATTATTATTATTATTATTATTATCATTATCATTATCATTACTTATTATTATTATTATTATTATTATTATTATTATTATTATTATTATTATTATTATTATTATTATTATTATTATTATTATTATTATTATTATCATTTATTGTTATTAGTTGTAAACTTATCATTTTAGTATATTATTATCATTATGATTATGATTATTATTATTATTATTATTTTGATTATCATTTATATTTTGATTATTATTAATGTTATTAATATGATTATTATTATTGTTATTAATATTATTGTTAGTATTAGTATTATAACACATATTATTATTATTATCATAGTTATAAGCATTAAAACCATTATTATTATTATTATTATTAACATTACTAATGTATTTATTATTATAAATTTTGTCATGCAAGTATTAGTTATCATTATTATTATTATGATTATAGTTATAAATAAGAATATTATTATTATTATTATTATTATTATTATTATTATTAGTAAATAAGTAGTATTATAAATATTATCATTATTATTATTAATATAATTATTAGTATTATTATTATTATTAAACTTACTATCATTATTATCACTCTTATAAAATTATTACTTTGTTATCACTAAAACTATCAATATTATCATAAATAGATACTTTTATATAAATATACATTACGCTATACTTTTATTATCAAAAAGATATTAGTTTAGCTATATCAATTAATATATAAATATATACTAAACCTTAATATATAGTTTTTATTATTAATGATAAGTAATAGTTATATAAAACATATAAACTAAATATATTAAATTTATATAAATAACATATAGTATAACAAATATATTATTAATAACAAAAGTATATATATAATTGATCGATTACGATTACGTGTGTTTATATATTCACAAATGATATAGGTACGTGAATCCGAGGCCAACCCTGCATTGTTCAAATGTCGTCATATGTATTTTTACTACAAAATACAGTACAGTGAGTTTCATTTGCTCCCTTTTTAAATGCTTTTGCAATATATATTTTTGGGACTGAGAATACATGCACTGCTTTTATAAATGTTTTACGAAATAGACACAAGTAATCGAAACTACATTCTATGGCTGGATTATTAAACTGAATATGCCTCTTTTTAGTCTGGTAATCTAAGAATTAGGGAACAGACACCCTAATTGACGCGAATCCTAAAGATAGATCTATTGGGCCCAACAAGCCCCATCCAAAGTACCAGATGCTTTAGTACTTTGAATTTATCATGTCCGAAGGGAGTCCCGGAATGATGGGGATATTCTATATGCATCTTGTTAAGGTCGGTTACCAGGTGTTCACCATATGAATGATTTTTGTCTCTATGCATGGGACGTATATTTATGAGAAATGAAAAATGAAAATCTTGTGGTATATTAAAATGATGGAAATGATTATTTATGTTAAACTAATGAACTCACCAACCTTTTGGTTGACACTTTAAAGCATGTTTATTCTCAGGTATTGAAAGAAATCTTCCGCTGTGCATTTGCTCATTTTAGAGATATTACTTGGAGTCATTCATGACATATTTCAAAAGATGTTGCATTCTAGTCGTTGAGTTCATCAATATTATTATTAAGTCAATCATAGATTGAATATATTCTGAAATGGTATGCATGCCTGTCAACTTTCGATGTAATGAAAGTTTGTCTTTTAAAAACGAATGCAATGTTTGTAAATGTATCATATAGAGGTCAAGTACCTCGCGATGTAACCAAATGTAATGTATTCGTCCAGGTGAGTTAGGACGGGTCGTTAGAATAATAATAATAATAATAATAATAATAATAATAATAATAATAATAATAATAATAATAATAACAATAATAATAATATAATACAGAGGGAGTAATATATGTGGAGTAATATATGTGTGTGTGTTGAAGCAGAAACGCTCAAGCTTTATAGATGTTTTCTGACCCTGACTGCCATGCGATCGCATGGCTTCTCATTGCAATTCCCATGCGATCGCATGGGGTGCCCTGACAGCTCACAATGTTTTGTTTTTTTGCTTGTCGACATAATTAAATAAATATATAATATATATAATTTATATTAATTAATTATATATTATATTTTATTCTCGTGCCTAGTTAACTTGAAATTTTGGTTCCGATGTCTTGTACGTTTACGTTCGACATAATGAAATTTTGGTTCCGATTTTTACTGTAGCAAATAGTGGTTTTCGAAAACACTGTTGCTTTTCGGGGTCTGTAGCAATTCGAAAATACTGTAGCAAATTAGTGTTTTGCTTGTTCATCTTAAACGTTTTAGTTAACTTATCTAAATATCAATTGAATCAATAATCGAATGTTACTATCGTTTACTAAATAACTTGAAATTATATATATGTATATATCTTTATTTAATATACATAAATCAGTTTTTAAATACACATTGCAAGTTATTTATAATTAATTTTAATAATTAATATTCCAACTTATTGTATATATATATTTATATATATATATCTATTTACAAATAGATGTTCGCGAATCGTCGGTCAATAGTCAAAGGTTAACTGAATATATATAAAATTAGTTCAAAAATTTTGAGAATCAATATTACAGACTTTGCTTATCTTGTCGAAATCATATAAAGGTTAAGTTTTAAATTTGTTTGAAAATTTCTGGGTCGTCACAGTACCTACCCGTTAAAGAAATTTCGTCCCAAAATTTGATAGAGATTGTCATGGCTATCAATAAAAATGTTTTCATGACGAATACGAGTTGATGAATAGAGTTTCATTATTATTGACTAATATAGATAAAACGATTCGATTATGTGAAGCGTACGAGTGAAGCTGTCACAAAAGGTTGAGATAAAGATTTAACTTTTGACGTAGTCACGGTGGATTTTCGGATTTCAAGGAATCTAAAGATAATCCTTGAAATCTATAAAAGATTTGATTCTCCGGTAATCAAGGAAATTATGATCCTTTTTGATTAATTGCGGTAATCTGCCTCGATTGCTATGTATGATATTTCGCTATAAATCAACCTCTTCCGTTCCATTATTTTCATTACTCCTACATCTTCTTCCTCGTTTCATACCTCCCAATAGGTTGTGAAAATGTTAAATCCAGTCCTGATTCTTGATATTTTTCTGGCTATCGTATCCTTCATTCTTCTTTTTCATCTGCCACCAGAGGAAGTTATTTTATTCTACTATTACCTTGGGGTTATAATGTTTTAAATTCTCACGTGTCTTTACATTGCAATACGTATTGATATACACGGTTTGTAATTTATGTGTTCTTGTCAGGCTTTATATTTTCTCTTATATATAGGAGTTCCATGCTTTTGTTTTTCCTTCCCGACTTCAAGTCAAGCGAATAATGGTCCAGAATTTGTAGGTATGGAGTTTTGAATGATCATAATATACAAAGTAAAAAGGAAAGATAATAGCACGATTTGATTTATCAAATTACCAGAATATCCGAAAAAGACCGAATCATCAAGAAAAATATTTTCTTGATAGTTTAGAGATTAAATAGAATTAAAGAGTTATGTAACATGGTTCATGATGAGGGCATGATCTGTGATCCTTTATCACGTTCCATTAGAAACTCAGCATGACTTACTGTAATATAATCATGTTGATCAAGTGTCATTATATTATACTAACTCATGCTTCAATTCCCAACATTACTTCAAAAACATTCAAATTTTAATTCGAATTTTTCAAAATCTAGAAACTAAAACAGTTTCCTTTATGATGTAACACAGATAGAGCGAGGAGATAAATGATTTCAGATAAGGATAGTTATAAAAATATCTTCAGAAATGTCAATGATATTTATAATGAAAGATACAATGATATCTTAGAATTTCTAATATCGAAAGGTGATGAAGAATATTTGTCCGTAAAGATTTAGAGTCAGGAGCAAGGTATTCGTTAATGACTTCAGCAAACACCGAATCATTTGGATTCTTTGAAGGTAAGTTTAGTCTTTGTGATTTGTCCACAGTCTCCTTCATAGTTTGCTCAATCCGTTTTTCAGTTCCAACATTTCTGAGCTTTGCCAACATACTATTCTTTATCATCAAACTTTCGACTGTTAAGGTCGTTTACAGTTTTTGTTGCTTCATTCAAATTTTTCAAAATTCAGGGTATTGATTCGTAGACTGGGTGTTTTTCAGAATTTCAGAATGGAAGATCAAAATTTTAAGAGATAAATGTTATATGCACATGACTTAGTTGATCAAGCTACAGTCTACCGATAGTCCGCTTTACTGATTCTTTGCATAACCTTCCAGACGCAACACATGCGTCCTTCTATGCTATACTAAACAATCAGTAACATCATGACCCGACCAGGCTATCACAGTCGACCTCACATCAACCCTACCTTGCCGCCTCGGTAGGTTCCCAACCTTGCCGCCTCGGTTGGTGTCCAACTAACAGTGCGCACATAAGATCACAGATAAAAAGTCATGCAATCGTCCTAACTAGCATGGCAATATCTAACTACGTATGGTAATCATATCGAACATAAACATAATATAAAGAGTCTGAACAAGTAGCGTGTCAGCTACTTAATACTCTATCCGGATATAGACCCACTCACCGAATACCAGCAACTAGCTCAGATAATCTATCACTGAGCGGCTTCCTTATCCTTATCACCTGAATATAAGGCAAATCAAGTTAGTTTCTGTCTGTTAACACAAAATAGCACAGTACAGTAATCAGTCACAAAAAGCGCCACTAAAGTCATCCTAACACTTATGCATTTTCAGAATTAACATCCTGATTATCATAAGTCACGCGGGCAGCATAACGGCTAGACATCAACAATTAGTAAAATATTCTGCCCACAAAGACACTCGGTCGACTGACTCACACAGTCGGTCGACTGTGTCCACACACACACGGTCATGTGTCCTCTCACTCGGTCGACTGAGTAAAATAAAGCATCTGGTCAGAACTCAGACACACTCGGTCGAGTGTGTCACTCAACCGGTCGATCGTCTACACGGTCGGTCGAGTGTCAAGAGACACTCGACCGAGTGTGTTCATCTGATGAAGAAGACGAACACAGCTACGGGTTTAACCCAAAATTCGCCATTTCTTGCTCTAGAGCTCGTTTCTTACCTCAAAACTGACCAAATCGACTACGTTAAACATCAATAAGCATAAACCCACAAGATTTTGACACAAAAAACATCAAAATCAACCAATTTGACACTAAAACCCACTTTAACAAAACCTAACACAAAAATCTCATTTTCTCAAAGATTAAAGCTTCACATACTTTGATTCTTACCTTAAAAGATCCAGTAAACTGTAAAGAACAAGATAATATGAATGATTTGAGCTCTAGAACACAAATTAGCAATCTAGGGTTTGAGATTGAAGAAGAAGTGGGCACGGTTTGTTTTAGGAATTTTCTAGAGAGATAGAGAAAATAAGAGAAAAGAGGTGCACAATACACTAAATTGGGGTTAAAATCCCATACCTCATCACACACGGGTATTTACCAGTTATCTAATAACTTTCGTACTTAATTTAACTGCCCTAATGGAGTCCAAATTAAATAAACGAACCTGTTCTGTGACCCTTATCACAAACTGGTCTTAACTAAATAATAAAATAATATTACATATATAAATAAAATAAAGAAATAAATAATCACACAAATATGCCTAAAGGCACAATAGTCATCTTACTTCTAGGCCCAATCTGAGAATGTTACAAATCCACCCCCCCTTAAAGAGATTCCATCCTCGGAATATGGTAAAGGTCAAACATATGTGGATAACGAGCCTTCATCAGCTCTTCGATCTCCCACGTAAGGGTCGATCCTACACTATGCTTCCACTCAACAAGCACCATATGGATCTCCTTCTTTCTCAGCTTAGTCACATTTCTATCGACAATTCTTACATGTCCTTCAACTTACTTTTGATTTAAGTCCACCCTCAAATCACTTAATGGAACCAGTTGCGTTTCATTATCAACCTTACACTTCCTAAAGTAACACACATTGAAAGTGTTATGAATTCCTGCTAACTCTGTCGGGAGCTCTAATACAACCGTCTGATCATTAACTCTCTGAATAATCTTAAACGGCCCAATGTATCTCGGAGCTAACTTACCTCGCTTACCAAACCTGATAACTCCTTTCCACGGGGAAACTTTCAAGTAAACACGATCACCTACCTCAAAGTTTACCGGACGTCTACGTGGATCAGCATACATTTTCTGTCTATCACGGGCTGCTTTCAACTTTTCACGCACTATCGCTACCTTATCGGCTGTTATCTGAACTAATTCTGGACCTGAAAACTGTTTCTCACGTGCTTCTAACCAACAAGTCGGCGTTCTACATTTGCGACCATACAACATCTCATAAGGGGGCATACCAATACTCAAATGATAAGTTTTGTTGTAAGCGAACTCGATCAACAGTAGATGTATATCCCATGGACCACCATACTCTAACACGCAGGATCTATGCATATCCTCTAGTGTCTGTATTGTACGTTCACTCTGACTGTCGGTCTGTGGATAATACGCTGTACTCAGATTTACTCTTGTTCCCAAACTTTTCTGTACACTGTTCCAGAAGTTAGACACAAATCTAGAATCCCTGTCGAATACGATAGATAACGGAACTCCATGTCGGCTAACTATTTCTTTCAAGTACAATTCTGCCAAAGTACTCAATGAAGCTGACTCTTTTGTAGCTAAGAAATGTGCACTTTTCGTCAGTCGATCAACAATTACCCATATCATATCATTATCTCTATGAGATCTAGGTAACTTGGTTACAAAATCCATCGTAATATGATCCCATTTCCACTCTAGAATCTTCAATTGTTGTAACGAACCATAAGGTTTCTGGTGTTCAGCTTTAACTTGAGAACAAATATGACATCTTTCTACTAATTGAGCAACATCTTTCTTCATCGTTGGCCACTAATACATCGGCTTTAGATCATTATACATCTTGGTACTACCCGGATGGACAGTCAACCTCGATTTGTGTGCTTCATTTAAGATTAATTTTCTTAAATCTCCAAGCATAGGCACCCAAATTCGGTTCTTAAACGTCTTAAGTCCACGAGAATTGTTAGTCAATTGGTCTTTTATTTTGGTCATCAATTCAGTCTTTAAATTCTCCTCCAATAAAGTTTAGGCTTGAACTTGTCTTATCTGTTCAATAAGGTCTGAAACTATTTCAGTTCTCATAAATTTCACGGTCTCTACGGTCTTTTTACCACTTAGAGCATCGGCAACAACATTTGCTTTACCCGGGTGATACTTTATTTCACAATCGTAGTCTTTTATAAGTTCAATCCACCGTCTCTATCGCATATTCAGTTCTTTCTGCGTGAAAATATATTGGAGGCTCATATGGTCTGTAAATATCACACACTTTGTACCGTATAAGTAGTGTCTCCATAACTTCAACGCAAATACCACTGCGGCAATTTCTAAATCCTGAACTGGATAATTACATTCATGTGTCTTTAACTGACGAGAAGCGTACGCAATAACTTTATCTCTCTGCATCAGTACACACCCCAACCCGGTAATTGACGCATCAAAATAAACCACAAAGTCATCTGAACCCTCTGGTAATGCTAACACTGGAGCCTGACACAACAACTGTTTGAGCGTCTGAAAAGCCTGTTCCTGTTGGTCACTCCATCGAAAACTTACGTCTTTTCTGGTCAATTTGGTTAACAGACCCGCTATTTTAAAAAAATCTTTGATAAACCGGCGATAATAACCCGCAAGACCCAAGAAACTCTTAACTTCTGTTGGCGTCTTCAGTGAATTCCGACCCATTACCGCTTCTATTTTTGATGGATCCACTTTAATACCTGCCTCACAGATAACATGACCCAGAAACTGCACCTCTCGAAGCCAAAACTCACACTTTGAGAACTTAGCTTAACAACTCTAACGCCAATCGAAGATGTGTCGCATGATCAGCTTCTGACTTTGAATACACCAATATATCATCGATAAACACAATAACAAACTGATCTAAATACGGTTTACAAACCCTGTTCATCAGATCCATAAAGACTGCTGGAGAATTCGTCAACCCAAATGGCATAACCAAGAACTCGTAATGCCCATATCTCGTTCTGAACGCTGTCTTCGGTATATCTGATTCTGCAACCCGAACTTGATGATACCCAGATCTAAGATCTATTTTCGAAAAGTATGACGCACCCTAAAGCTGATCGAACAGATCATCGATTCTAGGCAACGGATATTTATTCTTAACCGTTCTCTTAATCAATTCTCGATAATCTATACACATTCTCAGAGTACCGTCTTTCTTCTTTACAAACAACACTGGCGCACCCCACGGGGAGGAACTCAGTCTTATAAACCCCCTGCCTAACAATTCCTATATCTAAGACATCATCTCTCTGATTTCAGAAGGTGCTAACCTATAAGGGGCCTTAGCTACTGGAGTTGTTCTCGGAACCAACTCAATCTTATACTCTACTTCTCTTACCGACGGCAACCCCGATAACTCGTCAGGAAATACCTCAGGAAATTCTGAAACTACCGGAATATTAGTAACCGATCTCTTCTCTATTATAGCATCAATAACATAAGCCATAAAATATTCACACCCCTTAGAAAGTGACTTCTTCGCCTTCATCATAGAAATCAATGAAAAACTAAACCCACTTCGTTCCCCTCGGGCTACAATACGGGTTCCGTCATTTAAACGAAAGGTCAGAATCTTCTTATCACACTTAATGTGGGCCTTATGTAGGCTCATCCAGTTCATCCCTAACACTACATCAAAACTTGGGATAGGCAACACTAAACAGGACATAGCAGGCGGTCTGCCATCAATTTCTATACTAGCTCCAGACACATACGTTGTGACTAGAACCGTCTTACCATCAGCTACCTCTACTCTAACAGGCTCAGGCAGCACAGTAGCAGGTAACCCTAACTTAGTACAGAAATCTATAGACATAAACGTCCTATTTGCACCCGAATCAAACAATACTCTAGCAGGTATTGAGTTGATCAAGAACATACCGGTTATGACGTCATCATTATTAGTTGCGACCTCCACTGTCATCTGAAAGGCCCTTGCTTCTGCAGTCGGCAGGTTCTTTCTCTTTTGTCTACTTGAGGCTGTGGAACCCCCGACAGATGCCGAACGCGCCCCTGACCCAGCCCCGAAACCTGTGCCCTTAGACGCCTGATAACTTGCTGAGCGATGACCCGGCTGATGACAACTCCAACACACATTCTCCCTGAAGGAACACCCCTGAGATTCATGACCTACCATACCACATCTTAAACACCTTCTCGTTGCCTCTGAACACTGCCCACTGTGAGAAGACTTACATCCCTTACACCATTCTTTCTTTCCAGAACCTAAACCTGAACCATCTTAGTTACCCTTACCCTTTTGTCTAAACCCAAACGATTTCTTAGACTTCAAACTGGATTGACTGGTAGCCTGATTACCCTGCGGTGCAATGTTTCCCCAGTTCATTCCTCTAGCTGCTCTTACATCACTTTCCACCATCTTTGCCATCACAAAAGCTTGAGACAACGTCGGTGCTGACCTCACAAAGGTCCTGTACTCTGGCAAGATCATGTTCACAAAATGCTGAATTCGAGATTGTTCATCCGGCACCCACTGTTGCACAAACCTCAATTTGTCCATATACTTCTCAATTACTTCATCAATTGACATCTGCGGCGTCATCCGCATTTCAAGGAACTCCATCTTAATTCTGTTCATGTCAAACACATTGCAATACTGCTCACATACTTTTACATAAAACTGCTCCCAGGTGATCATTCTAACTTGCTCTGGTGGAACACTAGCTATCACAGAATCCCACCATACCATTGCTCTATCTTTCAATAACCTGCTTGCATAAGTCACCTTTAGTTCTGGCTCACACTGACAAGCCTCAAATGCCTTTTAAACCTCCCGTAACCAATTGAGAGTCACAATTGGGTCAGGACTTCCCGAAAACGGAGACGGTCCACAATCTCTGAATTGTTTAAAAGTGCATCTCTTTGGTGGCTGGTATTGTTGTTGGAATTGTTGTTGTGGAAATGGTTGTTGATATGTAGGTGGCTGAACTTGGTTCATCATTATTGGGTTTGAGTACTGGTAGTTAATCTGTGGTGGCGTAATGTATTGAGGGACTTGATTTTGGAAGGGGTATTGATATTGGTTCTGGTTTATCTGTGGTATGGTATGCGACTGAGCAGTAGCAAAACCCGGTGGTGTATCCTCATTACCCGAATTTCTAGCTAACTCAAGCTCAGAAATCTTTTCCCGAGCTTCCTTAAACTTACTTTCAAGCTTGTTCACATAATCAGCATCTTAAACCTCTGCCTCATCCTCCACATCTGGAGCACTGAACATTCCGGGGTGGATCGGGTTTGTAGCGTTCACATCCCTGTTATCTTCCATCTGTGCTACAAAACACTTGCACGAAAACTTAGTGGATAACTGTTAGTTTCCTAAACACTAACATGCACAACATCCTACATTCACTTAGCTCCCATCCCATGGACATGTTTGACTTAACTTAGGGTTTAGGAACAATTACGCGCACATACTTGCTGCTAAACTACGCTCTGATACCAAGTTGTAACACCCTGATTTTTTTAAATACAGCGGAAGTAAATATTTAATTACCAAAGTAACCTTAGTTAATATTTACATAACATTGTTTACAAACCAACTTTATACAACAACGGTGTTACGTGAAAACATAATTAAATTAGAAAACATCAGAGTCAACGCATAATCAAACATGTCTTCTAATCCGTTCACAACACTCGTCCTAACCAGCAGTACCTAAACCTGCAAAGGGTGGAAATGTGGGGGAATTAGCACAACTGCTAAGTGAATGGATACTATCTAACAGACCAAGCATAAGCAACTGAACATGCAAAGCTCACAGATATGCTAACGTCCTGAACTAGCATATAACAACAAATGACAATATGAGGATCGTCCGCTTGTACGAGCACACGACTTAGTTGATCAAGCTATAGTCTACCGATAGTCTGCTTTACTGATTCCACTACATAACCATCCAGACGCAACACAAGCATCCTTCTATGCTATACTGAACAATCAGTAACATCATGACCCGACCAGGCTACCACAGTCGACCTCACATCAACCCTACCTTGCTGCCTCGGTGGGTTCCCAACTTTCCCGCCTCGGTTGGTGTCCAACTAACAGTGCACACATAAGATCACAGATAAACAGTCATGCAATCGTCCTAACTAGCATGGTAATATCTAACTATGCATGGTAATCATACCGAACATAAACATAATATAAAGAGTCTGAACAAGTAGCGTGTCAGCTACTTAATACTCTATTCGGAGATAGACCCACTCACCGAATACCAACAACTAGCTCAGATAATCTATCACTGAGCGGCTTCCTTATCCTTATCACCTGAATATAAGGCAAATCAAGTTAGTTTCTGTCTGTTAACACAAAATAGCATAGTACAGTAATCAGTCACAAAAAGAGCCACTAAAAGTCCTCCTAACACTTATGCATTTTCAGAATTTACATCCTGATTATCATAAGTCACGCGGGCAGCATAACAGCTAGACATCAACACTTAGTAAAATATTTTGCCCACAAAGACACTCGGCCGACTAACTCAAACATTCGGTCGACTGTGTCCACACACATGGTCGTGTGTCCTCTCACTCGGTCGACTGAGTAAAATAAAGCATTTGGTCAGAACTCAGACACACTCGATCGAGTGTGTCACTCTACCGGTCGATTGTCTACACGATCGGTCGAGTGTCAAGAGACACTCGGAGTGTGTTCATCTGATGAAGAAGATGAACACATCTACGGGTTCAACCCAAAATTCACCATTTCTTGCTCTAGAGCTAGTTTCTTACCTCAAAACTGACCAAATCGACTACACTAAACATCAATAAGCATAAACCCACAAGATTTTGACACAAACAACATCAAAATCAACCAATTTGACACTAAAACCCACTTTAACAAAACCTAACACAAAAATCTCATTTTCTCAAAGATTAAAGCTTGACATACTTTGATTCTTACCTTAAAAGATTCAGTAAACTGTAAAGAACAAGATAATATGAATGATTTGAGCTCTAGAACACAAATTAGCAATCTAGGGTTTGAGATTGAAGAAGAAGTGGGTACGGTTTGTTTTAGGAATTTCCTAGAGAGATAGATAAAATAAGAGAAAAGAGGTGCACAATACACTAAATTGGGGTTAAAATCCCATACCTCATCACACACGGGTATTTACCAGTTATCTAATAACTTTCGTACTTAATTTGACTGCCCTAACGGAGTCCAAATTAAATAAACGAACCTGTTCTGTGACCCTTGTAACAAACTGGTCTTGACTAAATAAAAAAATAATATTACACATATAAATAAAATAAAGGCATAAATAATCGCACAAATATGCCTAAGGGCACAATAGTCATCTTACTTCTAGGCCCGATCTGAGGATGTTACAAATCCACCCCCTTAAAGAGATTCCGTCCTCCGAATCTGGTCAAGGTCAAATAGATGTGGATAACGAGCCTTCATCAGCTCTTCGGTCTCCCACATAAGGTTCGATCCTAAACTATTGCTTTCACTCAACAAGCACCATATGGATCTCCTTCTTTCTCAGCTTAGTCAGCTTTCTATCGACAATTCTTACCGGTTCTTCAACTAACTTTTGATTTAAGTCCACCCTCAAATCACTTAATGGAACCAGTTATGTTTCATCATCAACCTTACACTTCCTAAGGTAACACACATTGAAAGTGTTATGAATTCCTGCTAACTCTGTTGGGAGCTCTAATACAACTGTCTGATCATTAACTCTCTGAATAATCTTGAACGGCCCAATGTATCTCGGAGCTAACTTACCTCGCTTACCAAACCTGATAACTCCTTTCCACGGTGAAACTTTCAAGTAAACACGATCACCTACCTTAAAGTTTACCGGATGTCTACGTGGATCAGCATACATTTTCTGTCTATCACGGGCTGCTTTCAACTTTTCACGCGCTATCGCTACCTTGTCGGCTGTTATCTGAACTAATTCTGGACCTGCAAACTGTTTCTCACCGGCTTCTAACCAATAAGTCAGCGTTCTACATTTGCGACCATACAACATCTCATAAGGCGGCATACCAATACTCGAATGATAAGTGTTGTTGTAAGCGAACTCGATCAATGGTAGATGTATAACCCATGGACCACCGTACTCTAACACGCAGGATCTAAGCATATCCTCTAGTGTCTGTATTGTACGTTCACTCTGACAGTCGGTCTGTGGATGATACGCTGTACTCAGATTTACTCTTGTTCTCAAACTTTTCTGTAAACTGTTCCAGAAGTTAGACACAAATCTAGAATTCTTGTCGAATATGATAGACAATGGAACTCCATGTCGACTAACTATTTCTATCAAGTACAATTCTGCCAAAGTACTCAATGAAGCTGACTCTTTTGTAGCTAAGAAATGTGCACTTTTCGGGTGACTTTTTTCGAGCAAGTTGGTCGAAAGTAAAGGAATTTTTGGCTTAGTTTTTCTCAGAAGAGAACATTTTGAGTTTGTTTATTCCTTTGGTAAGATATTGCTTGTTTCATCAACCTCGTGTGACTTGAAAAATATCGGGTTAATGGTTCGGTGTTGTTAAGACCACTTCAGCAGATATGATTTATGCGATAGTTAAAGCTTCAAAATATTGTTCAGGTTGTGTTGAGTTGTCTATTCTGGTAGACGAGGTTTTGGATTTGATTGTTGTTGATATCGTCATTGGTAATGAGTTCCCATCGGATTTAATCTCCAAGGCTAATTGTGACGCCCCGTACAAAACCATCATGTACGGATCATCAACAACAGGTCCATTACACGGTATAATACTATATGCTGTTTTAAAACAAGTTTTACATTCATGAAAAAATAACGTTTTACAAAAGATAACGTGACACAAAGGTCGTTACAAAGCCATTATTCAAAATAACATAAGTTGCGAATGCAAAATAAAAGTTTCATGATTGAGACATCTCTAAGTAATGCAGCGGAAGTCTAACACAGCGAGTCTGTAACAGCAAGTCTATAACACCAAGACAGCAAGTCTAACAGCAGAAGCAAAAATGTCTAAGCACCTAAGAAATACATGCTTAAAAGGTCAACACGAATGTTGGTGAGCTATAGTTTGTTTGTAATCAGTAATGTAATGTAGACCACGAGATTTCGCATTCAAAACAGTATGAAAAGTATATGCTTATCCGTGGGCACCCGGTAACTAACTTAACGTAATATTACCCCCTAAAAGTACACTTGGCGAGTGCGTCTGTTCGAAGTATTAAACACCCGTTGAATGCTAGCGCGACTAGCCCGAGTGGGGATGTCAAACCCTATGGATCCATATCTAAGATTCACGTTCACCGGTTCATAAACCAATGACTAAACGTTCCCGAGCTAAGGGGAATCTTTGTGCCGTTATGTAACCCACACATATATAAAGTTTAAGTACTCATGTCTAGTATGTAAAACATAAAAAGAACATGTATTCTCAGTCCCAAAAATAGTAAAGTAAAAAAGGGAAGCTATAACTCATAGTGAATGTGCGGTAAAAGTCGATATGAAAAGTATGCAGGTAGTAAGTCGGTCCGAAAGGTCGTCAACCTAAGTCAAAGGTCACTAAGTCAGTATATTATCCCCAAAAGTTTAAAAGTGAATAAATTAAGTCTTAAGTATCATCATCATCATCATCATTCGTAAAAGCTAAAGTAATTTTTCAACAAGAATAGAGATCGAAACAAAAGGCTGACTTCGGACAGTTGCTACGACCTCTATACAAACAAAAAAGATGCGTGGTCAGTGGCCAAGGCTCCGTATGTAAGTCCTCTAACCACTATCCAATTTTCAGATCCTAACTCGATTTCGTTTGACCATGGCGACGGTTCAAGCGCGAGTAGGTCAGAATTTTTTAGCACGTCATTACAAATGCGTAGTGATTTTCGGAAGGCTATAAATCCTAAAGCGTATATCGGATTTAGGCGAGTCCTAAACGAAAAGTCATCTA
This sequence comes from Rutidosis leptorrhynchoides, assembly GCF_046630445.1. Classification (NCBI taxonomy): domain Eukaryota; kingdom Viridiplantae; phylum Streptophyta; class Magnoliopsida; order Asterales; family Asteraceae; genus Rutidosis; species Rutidosis leptorrhynchoides. The sequence continues at coordinate 133,461,297 of NC_092336.1, read as the reverse complement.
CTCGAAACGAACTATCGAAAAATCAATTTTCTAGAAGTCCTAGGAGTCTGATCAGACCCCGAAAAATAGCAAACAAGTGCTCCGGTGGGTTTCTTGGTGCTTAATGATCATCACGGTTCTCATCCTTGATGCGTGTAAGCTTCAAGTGTGCAACTCTTTGATGTTTTAGCATCACTTTGAGCAAGTTTCAATCATCAACACACAATATCAAGACTAAGCAAGAATACAACTCACTTAAGAGTTTTAGAAGGATGATGAACCAAGGTTACATCATATTTTAGTCTTAACACAAATACAAGTTCTATCTATAACTAAAGCTACAAACTTTCATTCAATCAAACAAGTAAGAACATAAATTGGATCAAACAAAGTAATGGAACCCTAAGCTAGAGAGCTTGGATCCTTTTAACAAAAGTTATGAGATTTTAAAGGTAGAAAGCTTGAATCTTTTATGTTCTTGAAGATCTTCAAAGCAAAAGGCCAGATCTTCAAGTTCCATGAAGATCATAAACACAAGTTTTGATCTTTTAACAAAATAAAAGATATCATAAGTTAGAAAACATAGATACAACAGAAGTAATGAAGATTCAAAGCTAGAAAGCTTGAATCTTGAATGTTCTTGAAGATCTTTAAAGCATGAAGCTAGATCTTCAAGTTTCATGAAGATCATAAGCACAAGTTTTGATCTTTTAACAAAAATAAAGTGATCTTAAGCTATAAAGCTTAGATCCATAAAAGTATTGAAGATTCAAAGCTAGGAAGCTTGAATCTTTAATGTTCTTGAAGGATTCAAATCAAAGTTTGAATCTTTAAGATATAACAAGATCAAAAAGCTAACAAGCTTGATCTTATAAAGATGATGATGATGTCGTGATTTAGAGAAGAAGAAGAAGAAGAAGAAGAAGAAGAAGAAGAAGAAGAAGAAGAAGAAGAAGAAGAAGAAGAAGAAGAAAATTTAAAACTTACAATTTTTAGTGTGAGAAAGACTAGAGAGAAAATTAGAGAGAAAGTGTGTGTAAAATGAGGATGAGATCAAGTGTAAAATGGATGAGAATAGCTTGGTATTTATAGTGGTGATGGGTAGTGGTGGCCGTAGGGGTTGGGGGGGGGGGGGACAAGGGGACACCTTTTTGTTTTTTGGTTAGTGGTGTTCTAAAGGTGGTGCTTATTGTTAGGATCTCATGCAACATTTGTGACAATGGTTAACAAAAATGCTAGTATGTTGGCTCTTATAAATGAGTTTTTGTCCTACATCTTAATGGGTCATAATCCATTTAAAATTGGGATAATTAAATGGTCCATTAGCTAGAGTAGGGTGGGCTAAAGTCCAACAAGGTAGAAAGTCCAACAAGACTAACTAGTGAGCATAAGTAAATTACTAAGCGTAATTAAGCAATCAAAGACCCAAGTAATTGTTATTAGGAAATAACAATTAGTATTACGTAGTCGTAGTATTCCAATTACGACAAAAGTTAAACGTGTAGCAAAACATATAGCTCGTTCTAAACGTCAAGTGACACTAACGGTCATAAAAGCATTCGGGGATCAAGTTAAGTAACTAAGTACTTAATGGCACGTTGTATGGTATTAACGAAAGTAATTAACATGAAATAAGATCCCAGAGTATAAACCAACATAGTACGCATAAATACGCAGTTTCGTGAAAGTAACAAGCACAAAAGTAAGTCGAAAAGGTCGGGTCGTTACATTACCCACCTGTTAATGAAAATTTTGTCATGAAATTTTAAACTGAGATAGACGGTAGAGTTGTGAAGAGGTGAGGATATTTCTGCTTCATCTGATCCTCTCGCTCCCAAGTGAACTCGGGTCCTCGTTTAGCATTCCAACGGAATTAGACAGTTGAAATCTTGTTGCGTTTCAAGGTTTTGACCTCACGGTCCATAATTTCAATAGGTTCTTCTACGAAGTGGAGTTTGTTATCAATCGTAAGCTCCTCAAGAGGTATGACAAGTTCTGGTTCAGCAAGACATTTCTTCAGATTCGACACGTGGAAAGTGGGATGAACTGCGCTCAACTGAGTCGGAAGATCCAAATGGTAAGCAACGGGTCTAACACGCTCCAAGACTTTAAAAGGACCAATATATCGTGGATTTAGCTTCCCATGCTTTCTGAAACGGATTACACCTTTCCAAGGTACGACTTTCAACATCACTCGGTCACCTACTTGGAATTCGCGATCTTTACGCTTAAGATCGGCATAGCTCTTTTGACGATCACGGGCCGTCTTGAGCCTTGCTTGAATTTGGACAATCTTCTCAGTTGTTTCATGGAAGAGTTCGGGTCCGGTGAGTTGCTTTTCACCTACTTTGGCCCAACAGATAGGAGAACGACATCTGCGGCCAAACAAGGCTTCGAAAGGTGCGGCCTTAATGCTTGCATGATAGCTATTGTTGTAAGAGAATTCGGCCAGTGGCAAATGCTTTTCCCAAGCCTTTCCGAAATCAATTACACAAGCACACAACATGTCCTCCAGGGTTTGAATCATGCGTTTGCTTTGTCTGTTGGTTTGCGGGTGATATGCGGTACTCATGTCTAAACGTGTTCCCAAAGCTTCTTGTAAGGAACGCCAAAATCTAGAAGTGAAACGGGCATCTCGATCTGAAATAATCGATAAGGGTACACCGTGACGAGATATAATCTCCTTTATGTATAGTTGCGCGAGTTTCTCCATCGTATCAGTTTCCTTCATGGCTAGGAAGTGTGCAGATTTGTTAAGACGGTCAACGATAACCCAGATGGTATCATAACCGCCTACCGTCTTCGGTAGCTTCGTGATGAAGTCCATTGTTATTCCTTCCCACTTCCATTGTGGGATTTCGGGTTGCTGAAGTAACCCAGAAGGCTTCTGATGTTCTGCTTTGATCTTGGAACAAGTTAAACACTTTCCAGCATACGTAGCAACATCCCTTTTGAGATTTGGCCACCAATATTGAACCTTGAGGTCGTGGTACATCTTACCAGCTCCTGGATGAATCGAATACCTTGACTTGTGAGCTTCATCTAGAATAAGGCTTCGTAAATCTCCATAACTGGGCGCCCAGATTCTTCCAACAAAGTATCAGAGTCCAGTCTCCTTGACCTCGAATCGAGAGACGAGAATGTTCAAGTGCTTTTGAGCAATATTTTCCTCCTTGAGAGCTTCCTCTTGGGCTACACGGATTTGGCCATTGAGATTCGTGTGAATGGTGATGTTCAAGGCTCGAACACGAAGGGGTTCCATTCTTTCCTTTCGGCTCAAGGCGTCGGCTACGACATTTGCCTTGCCAGGGTGCTAACGAAGTTCACAATCATAATCATTCAACGTCTTGATTCACCCTCGTTGTCTCATGTTCAGTTGCTTCTGATCGAATATGTGTTGGAGGCTTTTGTGGTCGGTGAAGATGGTACTCTTGGTGCCATAAAGATAATGTCTCCACAGTTTGAGCGCAAAGACAACGGCTCCGAGTTCGAGATCGTGAGTTGTGTAGTTTCGCTCGTGAATCTTCAGTTGTCGAGAGGCGTAAGCAATAACCTTCTTTTGTTGCATCAATACGCACCCAAAACCTTGTCGGGAGGCATCGCAATACACAACGAAATCATCACTGCCTTCGGGAAGGGACATAATAGGAGCAGTGGTTAACTTCCGCTTCAGGGTTTGGAATGCGACTCTTGCTCGGTTTCCCAAACGAACTTCTTCCCCTTGTGAGTTAACGCGGTTCAAAGGACGTGAAATCAGAGATAAACCTTCGATGAATCTACGGTAATAAACGGTGAGGCCTAAAAATTGGCGGATATGAGTAGATGTAGTAGGGGTTTCCCACTTGTTGATGGCTTCGATCTTTGCGGGATCGACTTTGATACCCTGATCGCTCACAATATGACCAAGAAATTAGACTTCCTTCAACCAAAATTCACACTTGGAGAATTTGGCATAGAGTTACTCTTGTCTCAAGAGTTCAAGCATGATTTGAAGATGTTGCTCATATTATTCTTCGCTTTTGGAATAGATTAGAATATCGTCTATGAATACGATAACGAATTTGTCCAGGTACGGCTTGCATACGTGATTCATGAGATCCATAAACATGGCAGGTGCATTGGTTAAACCGAATGGCATCACCAGAAACTCATAGTGGCCATAACGAGTTAGGAACGCAGTCTTCAGCAAATCGCTCTCCTTCACCCTCAACTGGTGATAACCTGATCGTAAGTCAATCTTGGAGTAAACACTTGATCCTTGCAGCTGATCGAATAGATCGTCAATCCTGGGAAGGGGATACTGATTCTTGATCGTTAACTTGTTCAGTTCCCGATAATCGATACACATGGGGAAAGATCCATCCTTCTTCTTCATGAATAAAACAGGTGCGCCCCAAGGCGATGAACTCGGTCAGATAAATCCACGATCTAGCAGGTCCTGCAGTTGATTCTGCAACTCTTGCAGTTCGGAAGGTGCAAGTCGATAAGGTGCGCGAGCTACAGGTGCAGCTCCTGGCACTAGATCGATCTGGAACTCCACTGATCGCGGAGGGGGTAATCCTGGTAACTCTTCTGGAAAGACGTCGGGAAATTCATTCATAATTCGCACTTCATCCACGCTTTTCTCCTCGGTTTCTAGTTTCTTCACATGTACTAAAACAGCAAAACGCCCCTTTTTCATAACCTTTTGTGCCTTCATGCAACTAATAAGTTTCAGCTTGGGGCTACATCTCTCTCCATAAACAATTAGTGGCTCACTATCTTTGCGTGGTATACGAAGAATCTTCTCTCCACAGATAACTTCTGCTCTTACCTTGGACAACCAGTCCATACCGACTATCACATCAAAACTCCCCAACTTAATGGGTATCAAATCAATCTCGAAATCCACACCAGCTAAGTTTATAATACCTCCTCGGCCAATTTGGTCAACTTTCTCAAGTTTTCCATTGGCCACCTCAACAAGTATACTCTCATCCAAAGGCACTAACGACCAATCTATCTTAGAGCAAAAGTGTCTACATACATAACTCCTATCGGCACCGGTATCAAACAGGACAGAAGCTAATAGTTTATTGATAGTGAATGTACATGTAACCAAGTCAGGATCCTCGCGTGCATCTCTGGCGTTCATGTTGAAGACTCTTCCACGCGTTGGCCCGCCATCCTTCTTCTTGTTGGGACATTCATTCCTGAAGTGGCCATGCTGACCGCACTCATAGCACTTCCTTGGTCCACTTGGGTTTGTCCTCACAGCTGGGGTGGTGCTCTTACAATCTCTGCCGACGTGTCTAATCCTTTTACACTTCTCACACATTACGTTGCAGTGTCCAATATGATGCTTGTAGCATCTCTTACACTGAGGAAGGGTACCTTTGTATTTGAGGTTAGAGCTAGGGTTCGGGTTAGGGTTCCTCCATTCGTTGTTTCCCTTAAAATTCTCATACCTCTTAGCTGGGTTTTGATCAAAACCTTTTCCCTTGTTGTCGTCCCACTTACGTTTCCCATTACTAGCTCCTGATTCTGATTTCGCCTTCTCTGGCTCTTGGCGGGTAATTTGATTCATCAGGGTGTGCGCCATGTGCATAGCTTCCGGGACATTTGCTGGTTTCGAAGAAGTGACATTTCCCTGAATGTCCTTGGGGAGTCTCCACAAATACCTCTCCATCCGTTTGTACTCCGGAGTAACCATTGTGGGGCACATTAAATCTAACTCCAAGTACCTTCGATTATATCCATCAAGGTCAGTTCCTACAACTTTCAGTTCCCAAAATTCCGCTTCCATTTTCTGAATTTCGGTTCTAGGGCAGTATTCCTCAATCATAGCCCTCTTAAACTCCTCCCATGGTGTAACATAAGCTTTGTCAATTCCCTGAGCCTGGGCAAACGTATTCCACCAAGTTAAAGCGCCATCTGACAGCGTGCATGATGTGAACTTGGTCTTATTCACTTCGGAGCAGTTACTCACACGGAATACAGATTCCAACTTCTCAAACCATCTCGTCAGCCCAACTGGACCTTCTGTTCCACTAAAATTGTGGGGATTACAACTCTGAAATTCCTTGAAAGTACACCCGTTCTGAGCAATCTGGTTCGCCATTGGTGCCGGTGCAGGGTTGGCGTCTGCCATAGCTGCGGCTACTCGAGCTGTTATCATCTCCTCAATCTGAGCTGCGGTGAGGATTTCCCTTGGACCTCTTCCATTAGCCATTGATCTTCCAAACAAAAGTTTTGACTCAAGTCAAAATCCGTTACCCAATAAGTAATAATGCTATAGTAATATAGCAATCAATTACTTATTCCATGTCAGTAAGACATATAGCAAGCACGTAATCAGGCACTACAGCATCCTAGCAGTACATAGCATGGTAATTGTAACAGTATCAAATAGGAGTAACATGCAATCAAAGGCAGATGGTAGCATGCAGTAGCGAGAAAATAGCAGTAGCATACAGGAAGTTCACATAGTAGTAAAGGTAAGCAGTTGCATGCAGTAGTATAATACAATAGCATGCAGCAGTTCCGCAGAAACAAGTAAACGAGCAAGTTGTAGATTAGTCCTATTAGCGAATCCTACTCGGCTCGGTCAAGACTCACTAATGCAACCTAATTCCCTACAACCACTGCTCTGATACCAAATGTGACGCCCCGTACAAAACTATCATGTACGGATCATCAACAACAGGTCCATTACACGGTATAATACTATATGCTGTTTTAAAACAAGTTTTGCATTCATGAAAGGATAACGTTTTACAAAAGATAACGTGACACAAAGGTCGTTACAAAGCCATTATTCAAAATAACATAAGTTGCGAATGCAAAATAAAAGTTCCATGATTGAGACATCTCTAAGTAATGCAGCGGAAGTCTAACACAGCGAGTCTGTAACAGCAAGTCTATAACACCAAGACAGCAAGTCTAACAGTGGAAGCAACAACATCTAAGCACCTGAGAAATACACGCTTAAAAGGTCAACAAGAATGTTGGTGAGCTATAGTTTGTTTGTAATCAGTAATGTAATGTAGACCACGAGATTTCATATTCAAAACAGTATGAAAAGTATATGCTTATCCGTGGGCACCCGGTAACTAACTTAACGTAATGTTACCCCCTAAAAGTACACTTGGCGAGTGCGTCTGTTCGAAGTATTAAACACCCGTTGAATGCTAGCGTGACTAGCCCGAGTGGGGATGTCAAACCCTATGGATCCATATCTAAGATTCGCGTTCACCGGTTCATAAACCAATGACTAAACGTTACCGAGCTAAGGGAAGCTATAACTCACAGTGAATGTGCGGTAAAATTTGATATAAAAACATAAAAAGCGCATGTATTCTCAGTCCCAAAAATAGTAAAGTAAAAAGGGAAGCTATAACTCACAGTGAATGTACGGTAAAAGTCGATATGAAAAGTATGCAGGTAGTAAGTCTGTCCGAAAGTTCGTCAACCTAAGTCAAAGGTCACTAAGTCAGTATATTGTCTCCAAAAGTTTAAAAGTGAATAAATTAAGTCTTAAGTATCATCATCATCATCATCATCTTTCGTAAAAGCTAAAGTAAGTTTTCAACAAGAATAGAGATCGAAACAAAAGGCTGACTTCGGACAGCTGCTACGACCTATATACAAACTAAAAATACGCGTGGTCAGTGGCCAAGGCTCCGTATGTGAGTCCTCTAACTGCTGTCCAATTTTTAGATCCTAACTCGATGTCGTTTGACCGTGGTGACAGTTAAAGTGCGAGTAGGTCAGAATTTTTCATCACGTCATTACAAAGGCATAGTGATTTTCGGAAGGCTATAAATCCTAAACGAAAAGTCATCTACTCGAAACAAAATATCTGAAAATTAGTTTTCCAGAATTCTTAGGAGTCTGATCAGACCCCGAAAAATAGCAAACAAGTGCTCTGGTGGGTTTCTTGGTGCTTGATGCTCATCACGGTTCTCATCCTTGATGCGTGTAAGCTTCAAGTGTGCAACTCTTTGATATTTTAGCATCACTTTGACCAAGTTTCAACCATCAACACACAATGTCAAGACTAAGCAAGAATACAACTCACTTAATAGTTTTAGAAGGATGATGAACCAAGGTTACATCATGTTCTTAGTCTTAACACAAATACAAGTTCTATCTACAACTAAAGCTACAAACTTTCATTCAATCAAACAAGTAAGAACATAAATTTGATCACACAAAGCAATGGAACCCTAAGCTAGAGAGCTTGGATCCTTTTAACAAAAGTTATGAGATTTCAAAGCTAGAAAGCTTGAATCTTTTATGTTCTTGAAGATCTTCAAAGCAAAAGGCTAGATCTTCAAGTTCCATGAAGATCATAAACACAAGTTTTGATCTTTTAACAAAAATAAAGTGATCTTAAGCTATAAAGCTTAGATCCAGCAAAGTAATGAAGATTTAAATCTAGGAAGCTTGAATCTTTAATGTTCTTGAAGGATCCAAATCAAAGTTTGAATCTACAAGATATAACAAGATCAAAAAGCTAACAAGCTTGATCTTATAAAGATGATGATGATGATGTCGTGATTTAGAGAAGAAGAAGAAGAAGAAGAAGAAGAAGAAGAAGAAGAAGAAGAAGAAGAAGAAGAAGAAGAAGAAAATTTAAAACTTACAATTTTTAGAGTGAGAAAGACTAGAGAGAAAATTAGAGAGTAAGTGTGTGTAAAATGAGGATGAGATCAAGTGTAAAATGAATGAGAATAGCTTGGTATTTATAGTGGTGATGGGTGGTGGTGGTCGTGGGGGTTGGGGGGGACAAGGGGACACCTTTTTGCTTTTTGGTTAGTAGTGGTCTAAAGGTGGTGCTTATTGTTAAGATCCCATGCAACATTTGTGACAATGGTTAACAAAAATGTTAGTATGTTGGCTCTTATAAATGGGTTTTTGTCCTACATCTTAATGGGTCATAATTCATTTAAAATTGGGCTAATTAAATGGTCCATTAGCTAGAGTAGGGTGGGTTAAAGTCCAACAAGGTAGAAAGTCCAACAAGACTAACTAGTGAGCATAAGTAAATTACTAAGCGTAATTAAGCAACCAAAGACCCAAGTAATTGTTATTAGGAAATAACAATTAGTATTACGTAGTCGTAGTATTCCAATTACGACAATAGTTAAACGTGTACCAAAACATATAGCTCGTTCTAAACGTCAAGTGACACTAACGGTCATAAAAGCATTCGGGGATCAAGTTAAGTAACTAAGTACTTAATGGCACATTGTATGGTATTAACGAAAGTAATTAACATGAAATAAGATCCCAGAGTATAAACCAACACAATACGCACAAATACGCAGTTTCGTGAAAGTAACAAGCACAAAAGTAAGTCGAAAAAGTCGGGTCGTTACACTAATAGGGAGGTTATTATTGGCGAACCTAGCGGACGAAGATGTTCTTAATTCAAATGGTGTGAAGGTTTTCCTTGCGGACCCTACTGTTGATCGGGTAGTTTTTTCGACCGTGAAGAGTTTATATGATGATCATCTTTTCTTGATCGAGAATCCCTTGAACTCGATTCGATTTGGGGTTAAAATTTCTTATGCGGATGCTTGCTTTGGTTCCCCGTTTAACACTGTGGTTGATGATTCGATTTCTGTTGGTTGAGCTTCCTGTAGTTTCTGTTTCTCTTCCAATACGCATGGTTTGAAGCATTCAACGTGCATTGGGAAAGAATGTGAGGCGAAATGTGAGAAAGTTAAAAGAGTTCGATTGGAGGAAGCTCGTACGTTCTTAAGTTAGCCACAAGCTCGTCTAGTTCTTCATTCGGTTTTTTCGATTACGGCATTACGCCATCAAAGATTTTGAGATGTATAAGGTTGAAGGAAAGTTTATCAACTCAAAGCCTAAATTTAAGCTGAAAAGGACGAAGAAGGTTCACAGGGTCGTGCTAAAGAATTTCGACGTTGATTATCTCTAAGCTTTGTGTTTGTTCCTGTAGTTTCCATGTTTGTTTGGTTTTGTAATTTATGGTGTCCTTTTTCTCCTCGTGTAGCATTGTTTAGGTTTGAGGATGTTTGGTTGTAGTTCCTTCTTTTCTTTGCTTGTATGTATTCGTAGTTCTAAAAAGAATAAACGCACGAAAAAGTTTCTACTCGTATTACTCTGATATAACTCATGAAGGGGTAATAAACTTATTAATTTGTAATCCTAATTAGTTCCTAATCGATGCATGAATTCTACCACGAGGATAATCGACACCGTCCAACAATTCCATAAAATTGCATATCTTTTGGTCAATTTCTCTTAAAAAATTAATATCTTCTCCCCCTTTCTCTTTTTAGTGTCTTCACTCGTTTTCTCTTCTTTTGTTTTTGTTTTTTCTTCGATGAAGGCTGTCGATTTGTAAGAAAATAAATATCCATCCACTAAAATGTGATAATAAGTTCATAAATACCGGGAGAGGATCCAGTGAAAACTCCAATCTTGTGAAAACTCTAGGAACTCAATTTTAAGAATTATTTTGGCGGCCGAACAAAAAATAGGGAGTCGAACAAAAAACAAAAAAAAGGACGAACATTTTTGTTGTATTAGAACAAATAAATGTAGAACAACAAAATGTAGAACTTGTTCGATTTCGTCAATTTCAGTGATTTTGTTCGAATTACAAAAATGTAGAACGGAATTTTTTTCGAATTTCTCAAAAATTGTTCGAGTTTCACCTGTTTTTTCAAAAATCAACTTTTTTGATGAAACTCAATCTAAGCCCTAAATTTAAACCCTAAACCCTAAAATATAAACCCTAAACCCTAAATTAATTTGATGAAAATTGATGTTAAACAAGTGTAGAACAGCATGTTCATGCTGTTCTACATCATGTTCTACATAAAATATAGAACAAAAATAGCACATGCATCTAGCCAAAATAGTTCGACCCTCTGGAAATTTGTTCGCCCGCCAAAATATTTTTGTTCGAATAGGTGATTTTTTGTTCGGCCGCCAAAAAATTTGTTATAATATAAGGAGTTTTCACAGTTCTCAATGTAAAAAAGTTCTCATTTGATCCCTTTATTATTTCCTTCTTTATATTAAAAATGTCTAAATTACAACTTTACACTTTTTTAAACAAATATATTAAATTAATATTAATACATTTAAATTTTACTCCATAAATGTTTAAACAATAAAATTGGCTATGTTAACTAAATGCATGCATATTCACCAAATTTCGAATGGACACGTTAAGTGAAACATATTTTTTTCATGTTGAATACGACTATTACTTTTGTTAATTTTTCTCAAAGAAAAATTTGTCAAAATGCCTATATTTTTGGAAGTATTTAATAATATGCCCTCAAAAATGAAAATTGCAATATATGTCCCCTGTTAACGCACCATACATCATGTCTGGATGCTCGTGTGTGATGCGTGGACAAGCTGAAGGCAAGCTGCTGGAGATGTTCAAACCTAAAAGAGAAGACAAGCTGGAAAAAATGTTATTGACACTCCAAGAGAGTTGTTTAATAAGGCAACTAAGTATGGTGATGCTTCAGTCGATGCTCAGCTTGCAAATAAGAAGAATGGAACTAATTCTGGCTTTAGAAGGAGAGACCCAATCATGAGTAGGTTGCATGTGAAGGAAGAGTAAAATTGGTTCGACTAGAACAAAATTATATTGTAGCCATTTGTTTATATTATATTGTATGTTGTATATTATTATGTTGGGATCCCTTGTATGTTTGTATCATGTAAATTAATATTAAAGATTATTTTATTTCTATTGAGCCATTTGTTTATAAGTATTAGTGTATATGAACAAAAGTGAAATGAAACAACCAAACATACATGTTATATAAACAAAAGGGAAATAATGAAACAATTAAATATATAATAAAAAAATAAAAAAAGGTAATTCACTCAAAATGTTATATAACTTTTTGCCTAACAATGAAATCAAAACCGCTAACAAATTATACAACTCCATAGGGAACCTTGATCTTGATGACACACACACGCACATCAACTACTTCAATCAACTACTTTACTTTTAAAGGTAAGTGATCTTGATTAACACATCTTTAAGAGATTCACGATCCACCATTTGTAGCAAAATCTTATCATCCGCATTCATTGCATAAAACCAATTTCCTCGAGTCCCCATCATCCTCGATGGATGGAGAAAATAACTACTCACGTAACCGCCATTACTCAACTAGTCTATCAAAGTGATCATCGTTGACAGTTCGAGTTTTATCAATTTGTAAATGTTGAGTGCATTGAGTCAAGTAGAAAATACTTAAACTTAAAATCTTATAGTTACATAATTGGTGGACATGATGGTAATACATACTTGCCAATGGTGGAATGTTTTGAATACTTGAATGGATTAATATTGGTGACTTTTATTATACAAAAACAATCATCTAGTAAAGCATGTGACTCTTATACCCAAGTGAAAGAGGGATGACATGTACCCGGTCAACGAGGTTAAACTTGGTCAAAATCATGATTTTTTCAGATTTACTTGCTCATTTCTCGGATTTTCTCGTAAAATCTCGTAATTTATCGGATTTTCTCACTCATTTCTCGATTCTTCTTGTAAAATCTCGTAAAAATGTATATAAATATACATATATTTATTTATATATATTGATTTGTACTAAAAAACCTATAATGTCAATGTAAGTCAACGTCCGAGATCTCCCCGAGATTTTTCCGAGATGCCGAGATCTCCCCAAAAATGTCCAAAAGAGATCACCCCGAGATCCGAGTTCTCCAACCTTGCATGTACCTAAGTCGATGTTTATAGAATTCTCCTCCAAATGCTTAAATACGTAGGGCCTGCTTCATTGTTTGGAACTTCAACAAGCTTTAACAAAATGACGTTGAATACATACATACCTTTGTGTGTGATATAAACACCGCGATATCAAAGCTTCTCGAAGTAACAAACAATCACGTAGGCCCTGCGTATTAAAGTATTTGGAGGAGATATCTTTAAACATGGACTTAGGTACATGTGCTCTTTCACTTGTTTATAAGATTCACATGCTTTACTTGATGGTTGTTGTTGTATGAAAAAGAAAGACATACATAATCATACATTCACGTATTCAAAACATTCCATCGTTAACAAATACTTGTTACCATCATACCTGAGACGACCCGTCAAGTACCCTTAACGGCTCATAAATGTAAGTTTAGAAAAATCAACATGAGTAATTAACCAAAGGTTGACCAAAACCAAGTCAACAAACACCCACAATTTAATGTAACCAAAATAGAATGCAAGTTTAATGTTTAACAAAAGCTGCCAACATGAATGCAGACTCTCTAAGCACAACATAAGCAATCAATCAAGTACCTGAGAAAATATGCGAGTAAACTGTCAACAAAAATATTGAGTGAAATATAGGTTTAAATAACGTATAAGCTTTAGACCACAAGATTTCAAATGTTAGAAAACATAAAAACATTATTCCATTAACCCGTGAGCCACTTGGTAACCACTTAGCCATTCCTTACCCTTAACATACAACAATATACACTGAACATGTGTATCTTCAAAAATTAAGAAGTACTAATACATTCCGATTATAAATTGCTTTCGCGACTAGCACGAAATGGGACTGTCAAGCCCGATAGATCTATCCATTAGATTCGCGTTCACCAGTAGAAACCAATGATTACAGTTACCAGATTAGGGAATATTTTTGTTCAGCTCACAATGAATAATTTAAATTAATTTCCACTTGTGTCTAAAATGTAAAACAAAAATTGCATGTAATCTCATCCCAAAGATACTTTAAAACAGTATGAAAATGGGACTATAACTCACCTTAAGCAAATGAAGCAAAAAGAAAACAAGTATGCGAACAACAAAGGCAACTGATCAAGAATGATCACAACTCCGACCTAACAATAAAGCAAGTCGATATAAATAACTAACTTAGGTCAAGTCTTAGTATGTTAACCATAGTACTAGTTGTAGTAAAGCAAAGAACATCAATCGGTATGATTCGGCATGATCAGGAAAACGTATAACGCGTACTTTCTATTTTTAGAAAGTTTTTATTTTTAGTAAGTTTCCATTTTTAGAAAGTTTCTAGTTTTAGTAAGTTTCCATTTTTGGAAAGTTTCTATTTTTTGAAAGTTTCTTTATTTAGAAAAGTCAACAAGAGTCAACTAAAAGTCAAAGTCCACTCAAACGTCAACTCAAGTCAACCTTAGTCAAACTTAGTCAACTTTAAAGTTTAAAGTGTAAATCACATTAATAATATAAGTTATAATATTATTTAAAATAATATTAGTATAAACTAGTCATATCATAAGTTTAATTAAATTAAATTGAATTATAAAGTTAATATAAGTTTAAATGATATAATAGATATAACATAAGTACTTAATTAATTAATTAAATATTAGTCATATCATAAGTATTATTAATTAATAATGAATTACTAATCATAATATAAGTATCTTAAATAAATTATGAAATGTTACACATATCATAAGTATTTTATTATAATTATTAAACCATAAGTATTTAATAATTAAATTGTATAATAATTAATTAATAACTAAGTCTTATAATAAATAAATAAATAATTAATCTTCATTATAAGTCTTGATATAATAATCTTATATCATAAGTTTTATACTTATCATAAGTCTTCCCTTAATAATAATTGTATTATTAAATCATAAGTTTAATTATAAGAATAATTAAATTATAATATAAATGTTAAATGATATAATAAATATATATCATAAGTATTAATTAATAATAATTACTTTTATAACATAAGTAATTTAATAATAATGAAATCATTATTTATATACCTAAGTTCAATTTTATAACCATAAGTTTCATTAAAATTTCGTCGGGTCATAACTTGAGCCTCGGGTGTCGATTTTTTGACGAATCTTATATATATCCTCATCTAACAAACCATCCCGACACCTTAGAATACTCAAGAACACCCCAAAATCAGTTCATAAGGTCGTGATGAACAGCCACGAACCAAACATTTCATTAATCTGTTTCAAAATTTGTTTTAGTCATTCCGGGTGATCCGTGACTCGGATTTCAATGACCGGAACATGAAAGTTCATGCAATCATCAATCCTAACCCAATGGTACACCCCAAAATCTCAAATTATGGTCCCAAAGTTGGACCAAAACCTGTTTTCACAAGTTAATACACTTCAATCTTACAAAACCCTAAATCAAGCATAGATTTTGATCCGTAACTCGAAACGAGATGAATTCAAAGCCTAAAATTATATACTCAAAGAGAGGAACTCATTGAGACACTTTAATTAATCAAAAACATGAGCAAAAACATTGATTTTAACAATATAGCTGCTATCCACAATTTGATCAACCGAAAACATACGCAATTAAACATTTCTAAGCATAATAACAACAATACAACAACATACAAGCACTAATACATTAACATACATATAAAACCAGTAAAATAAGATGAAAATGATAAAGCTAGGGTTTGTGATTATACCCTAATCAACAATCAAGTGATATTGATGCGTAGAGATCGAAGAGTAGAATCCGTTTACGATGAAAGCCCTAATTTCCAAGCAACAGTTGGTGAAGAAGTGGTGATGATGGCGATGCTAGGGAAATGGCCAAGGAGGAGAGGATTTTTAGGTTTAGGGAAAATAAAATGAAGTAGTGTGTGAATGGAAAGGAAAAATAAAGATAAGAAGCATTTTTCAAAAATCAACCCATGTGTCTCATGGGATGATTTCAGCCGAACAATGGTGAGGGTGGGCTCGTCTTTGGCCCACTTTGAAGTATTGATCAGTAGCTTGTAGCCCGAATGCCCGAACGAAGCCCGATTCGCGAAAACACCGTTACGCGATTAAATCTTCGGAGGAAACACGCACACGTGAAAAATAAAATATAGAAATATTTTATAAACTCATATGATATAAAAATGTCATAAATAAAATAATTTGGATTCGAAAATCACAAAAGTCTGATTATTGGTATGAAAACCGAAATGATTTACCGGATAGAAATCCAAAATATGTAGAAACATACAATTCTAAATACGAACACATATATTCATATAACATATAATAGGGAATATATTATTAATAAAATAATAATATAAATCATAGAAATGACGTGGCACAAATATTCGTTAACATACGTTAAATATAAACGAAAAAAGATAACGGAAAAAGTAGGGTTGTGACAGTACCTTCCCGTTATGGAAATTTCTTCCCGAAATTTAAACAGGTGCAGGGGTTGACTCACCATTTGAGAACAAATGAGGGTATTTCTGCCTCATTTGATCTTCAGGTTCCCAAGTGAACTCGGGCCCGCATCTAGCATTCCATCTAACTCGGACGATAGGAATCTTACTTTGCTTGAGTTTCTTAACCTCTCGATCCATAATCTCGACAGGTTCTTCAATAAAATAGAGTTGTTTATCGATGTGAAGTTCATCAATAGGAATGGTTTCATCGGCCTCAGCTAAACACTTCTTCAAATTAGATACATGAAAAACTTTATGAATAGCGCTAAGCTCTTGTGGCAATATCAAACGATAAGCCATGGTTCCAATTCTTTCTACAATATCAAATGGACCAACATAGCGAGGATTCAACTTTCCCCTCTTACCAAAACATACCACACCTTTCCAAGGTGATACCTTTAACATGACACGATCACTAACTTGAAACTCTAAAGGTTTCCTTCTAACATCAGCATAAATCCTTTGCCGACTCCTGGCGGTTTTCAACCTTTCTTAAATTTGCACAATCTTCTCGGTAGTCTCATGAATAATTTATGGGCTTGTGAGATGAGCATCCCAAACCTCATTCCAACAAATAGGAGACCTACACTTTCCACCATATAGTGCCTCACACGGTGCGGCTTTAATACTTGCATGATAGCTGTTATTATAAGAAAATTCAGCCAACGACAAATATCTACCCCAACCATTATCGAAATCGATAACACACGCACGCAACATGTCTTCTAGCGTTTGAATGGTCCTTTCACTCTGACCATCATTCTGTGGATGATAAGCAGTGCTCATATCTAATTTGGTTCGCAAAGCTTCCTGTAGAGATTGCCAAAACCTCTATGTAAATCGACTGTCTCGGTATGAAATAATGGGTACATGAACACCATGTCTTGAAATGATTTCTTTCAAATATAAATGAGTAAGCTTCTCCATCGAATCAGTTTCTTTTATCGGCAAGAAATGAGCTGACTTTGTGAGTCGATCAACAATAACCCAAATAGTATCGTATCCACCCAAAACTCTCGGTAACTTCGTAATAAAATCAATTGCAATACCTTCCCACTTCCACTCGGGAATTTCAGGTTGCATTAAAAGTCCGTACGGTTTCTGATGTTCAGCTTTAACTTTAGCACAGGTCAAACACTTAGCCACATAAGTAGCCACATTTAGCCTTCAAATTATGCCACCAATATAACTCTTTGAGATCATGATACATCTTCCCCAAACCAGGGTGAATCGAATATCTAGACTTATGAGCTTTATCTAAAACAAGTTATCGTAATTCACCAAATTTCAGAAACCAAATGCGTCCCGCAAAATACCGGGTACCATCTGTTCGTACCTCAAATTGTTTACTTAAGCCTTTGATGTTTTCGTTCACAAAGTTCTCCGCCTTCAAGGCTTCTTGTTGTGGTTCAAGAATCTATCTTGCGAGGTTTATACGAATAGTCATATTCAAGGCTCGAAACCTACGAGGTTCAACTCTCTCTTTTCGACTTAAAGCATCAGCCACAACATTGGCTTTTCCAGGATGATAAAGGAGTTCACAATCATAATCGTTAACAACTCAACCCATCTTCGCTGTCTCATATTCAACTATTTTTTGATCAAAGATATGTTGAAGACTCTTGTAATTAGTGTACACTGTACATTTGACCCCATATAAGTAATGTTTCCAAATCTTGAGTGCGAACACAATAGCTCCCAATTCTAAATCATGGGTCGTATAATTCTATTCATGAATATTCAATTGACGTGACGCGTAAGCAATGACTTTCTTTCGCTGCATCAGAACACAACCAAAGCTCCGACGCGAAGCATCACAATAGATAACAAAATCATCATTACCGTCAGGTAGTGTCAATATCGGTGCAGAAGTTAACTTTTCTTTTAACGTTCGAAAAGCATACTCTTGTTCACATTTCCACTCGTACTTCTTCCCCTTATGCGTTAAAGCAGTCAGAGGCTTCGCTACTCGTGAAAAATCTTGAATAAACCTTCGATAATAGCCTGCCAAACCTAGGATTTGACAAACCTAAGTAGGAGTCTTCAGAGTTTCCCACTTTTCAATTGCCTCAATCTTAGCAGGATCAACTTGAATTTCCTGTTTACTTACAACGTGCCCAAGGAATTGAACTTCTTTCAACTAGAACGCACACTTAGAAAATTTAGCATACAACTCTTCTTTTCTTAACAAATCAAGCACTAACTTCAAATGCTCTTCGTTCTCTTGATCACTCTTGGAATAGATAAGAATATCGTCGATGAAAACAATGACGAACTTGTCCAGATAAGGACTACACACACGGTTCATGAGGTCCATGTACACTGCAGGTGCGTTAGTCAATCCGAACGGCATAACCAGAAATTCGTAATGACCATAACGAGTTCGAAAAGCAGTTTTTAGAATATCAGTTTCTTTAACGCGCAATTGGTGATAACCAGAACGGAGATTGATCTTAGAATAAACGGATGAACCTTGGAGGTGATTGAACAGATCATCAATTCTCGGAAGAGGATAACGATTCTTAACAGTAAGCTTGTTCAATTTATGATAATCAATACATAATCGGAACGAACCATCTTTCTTCTTAACAAACAAAACATGCGCTCCCCAAGGGAAAGAACTGGGACAAATGAAACATTTGTCTAACAACTCATGAAGTTGACTTGACAATTCTTGAAGTTCAGAAGAAGCGAGTCTATAAGGAGCACGTGCTACAGGAGCAGCACCGGGTACAAGATCAATTTGAAATTCTACCGCGCGATGTGGCAGAAGTCCCGATAAATCCTCGAGAAATACCTCAGGAAAGTCTTTAACGACATGAACAGCATCCATTTTCTTCTCTTCTTTGTCAAATTCTACTACATGGGCTAGAATAGCATGACTGTCACGACCCTACTTTTTCCGTTATCCTTTACCGTTTATTATTTAACATCCGTTAATTGTTATTCGTGCCACGTCATTTCTATGACTTATATTATTATTTTAGTAATAATATATTCCTTATTATGTGTTATATGAATATTTGTATTCGTATTTAAAATTGTACGTTTCTACGTGTCGTGGATTTCTATCTGGCGAATCATTTCGGTTTTCAAACCAATGGTTAGACTTTTGAGATTTTTGAATCCAAATTATTTTAATTATGAAATTTTTATGTCATATGAGTATATAAAATATTTTTATATTTTATTTTTCGCGCGTGCGTAATTCCTCCGAAGATTTAATTGCGTAACGGCGTTTTCGCGTTTCGGGCTTCGTTCGGGCATTCGGGCCACAAGCATTTATCCATAAAATCAAAGTGGGCCATGAGGGGCCCACCCCTTGCTAATTTCAACCAAAACTCCCTAGGGAGGGGAGTGTTTTGTCACTTTTGCAAACTAGTGGTTATTTAATCAAAAACACCACTACTTCCTCATTTAACCTAAACATTTCATTTTAATTTTCCTCTCCTCTTTTCTCCCTTTGAAGCCGTCGCCACCATTACCACTTTCATCATCATTTCATCATCAAATCATGCTTGGATCATAGGGCTTTTAACATAAATGGATTCCTCTCGTCATTCTCTACGCGCACATATCAATCGTTTATCGATTAGGGTATAAACTATAACCCTAGCTTTTTCATTTTTATTCATTTTTACTATTTTTGATGTTATTATAATAGTATAGTACTTGTGTATTGTTTTATTGATGATTGGATGCGTAGAAATACTCGTTTATGTATGTTTTTGGTTTGATTAGTTTTGGACAGCATCTTGTTGGTTAAAATCAGTGAACTTAACATGGATTTTTGATTAAATAAAGTGTATAGATGAGTTTCTCTCATCAAGACAATAATTTTAGGCTTTGGATTCATGTTGTTTTGAGTTTCGGATCAAAAGTTATGCCCGATTTGGGGTTTTGATGGAATTAAAATGTAAAAACGTGTGTGTTCAGTTTTGGTCCGAATTTGTGACCATTTTTGGAGTCTCTAGGGTGTACTAGTGGGTTAGGATTTATGATTGGATGAACAATCATGTTCGGGTCATCGAAATTCGAGCCACGGATCACCCGGAATGGCTAAAACAAGATTTTAAGCGGATTAATGTTCTAAGTTGGTTCATGGATATTTTTCATGACTCATGAACTGACCTTAGGGTGTTCTTGAGTACACTAATGTGTCGAGTGGTTTGGTTAGACGACGATATATATAAAATTCGTCGAAAACCGACACCCGAGGCTCGAGATATGACTCGGCGAACTTTTAATTAAACTTATGGTTATAAAATTTAAACTTATGATATAAATAATGATTTTCATTATTATTAAATTACTTATGATATAAAAGTAATTATTTTTAATCAAGACTTATGATATATATTTTTATATCATTTATTAATTACATTATGATTTAATTATACTTTTAATTAAACTTATAATTATTAATACTTTCATTATTAATGAAAAATACATATGATAGGTGTTAAACTTATGTTATGAGATTTTTACATTAAGAATTATATTAAATATTAATTAATTATTAAATTATTATAAGCCTTAGTTATTATTTAATTATAATTTAATTATTAAATACACATGGTTTAATAATTATAATTAAATACTTATGATATGATTAATTATTCATTATTAATTAATAATACTTATGATATGATTGAAAATTTATTATTAATTAATAATACTTATGTTATGATTAATATTTAATTATTTAATTAAATAATTATGTTATATTAATTATATCATTTAAACTTATGTTAACTTTATAATTCAATTTAATTTAATTAAACTTATGATATGACATGATTATACATATATGAGTTTAAATAATATTATAAATTATATTATTAATATAATATACAATTTAAAATTTAATGTTGACTAAGTTTGACCAAGGTTGACTTTTGAGTTGACTTTCGGTTGACTTTGACTTTAAGTTGACTTCTGTTGACTTTCTAATTAAGAAAACTTTTCTAAGTTAAAAACTTTCTAAAAATAGAAACTTTCTAAATATGGAAACTTTCTAA
Organism: Rutidosis leptorrhynchoides; assembly: GCF_046630445.1. Classification (NCBI taxonomy): domain Eukaryota; kingdom Viridiplantae; phylum Streptophyta; class Magnoliopsida; order Asterales; family Asteraceae; genus Rutidosis; species Rutidosis leptorrhynchoides. The sequence goes on along the minus strand of NC_092336.1, from coordinate 133,440,059 downwards.
ATATGAAAACTTTCCTAAAATAGAAACTTTTCAAATATAGAATTTTTTCCGGAAATGGAAACCTGCCAATAATAGAAACTTTCTAAAAATAGAAAGTACGTGTTATATGTTGTCATGATCATACTTAAACATACTGAGTGTTGTTCTATATCTATTTGCAACAAGTACTATAGCTATCATACTAAGACTTTACCTAAGTTAGTTATTTATATCGACCTGCTTTATTTATAGGTCGGCGTTGTGATCATTCTTGATCACTTTATAATTTGCTGCTCACGTTTCTGTGTTGTTACTTCGTTTACGTTAAGGTGAGTTATAGTCCCATTTTTCTATTTTAAATCTGTTGGGATAAGAATACATGCAACTTATTTTACATATTGGACACAAGTGGAAATTGGTTTAAATTATTCATTGTGAGTCGAACGAAAATATTCCCTAATCTGGTAATTTTAATCACTGGTTTCTATTGGTGAACGCGAATCCTATGGATAGATCTATCGGTCCTGACAGCCCCATTTCGTGCTAGTCGCGCTAGCAGTTACATACGGAATGTATTAGTACTTCGTATTTTGGAAGATACACCTGTTCAGTGTATATTGTTATATTGGTTTTGTTAAGGGTAAGGAGTTGTTAAGTGAATTACCAGGTGGCTCACGGGTAAATGGAATAATGTTTTATATGTTTTCGAGCATATAATTTTGTGGTTCAAGATGAGTCTTTATGTTTCAAGCATAAATTTTTATAGCTTAAATTAATTATTGTTTGCAATATTAAACCTATAATTCACTCAACATTTTTGTTGACAGTTTACTCGCATGTCTTATTCTCAGATTCATTATTGATTGCTTCCATTGTGCTTAGAGAGTCTGCATTGTCTGTCGCGGATTTTGATTTAAACATAAACATTGCATTCTATTTTGGTTTTGTTACATTGTGGGTGTTTTGGTTGACTTGTTTTGGGTCAACATTGGTTATTACATATGTTGGGTTTTTCTAAACTGCATATTTTGGTGGATTTCTTTTATAGGAAATCGTTTTTAAATAACGAATGCAACGTTATTTATTAAATTCATATAGAGTTTCGATCAAGCTGTGGGACCAAGTGACGGAGCCGTTAAGGGTACTTGACGGGTCATCACAATGACAGCCTTTGCAAAGATATTTATGAACTTTCAAACAGCTAATGAGATTTACATGTCTGCATTTCTTATCCCCAAAAATCATTAGTGGCTCCCCAACCACACGAGTAATACGAACGGCTTTCTCATAACAGACAATTTCAGCACGATTTTCGAATAACCAATCCATACCAATAACAACATCAAAACTTCCAAGCTCAATATGCACTAAGTCTACTTCAAAGTCTCTATCAGCCAGTTTAATATTACACTTACGGTATACACTCTTACCATTAGCTACCTTACCATTAGCTACCTCTACAGCATAAATTCTGTCTAAAGGAGTTAACGGAGTTTTGATTTTAGGACTAAATTTATTGGACACAAAAATTAAATCAGCACCGGAATCAAAAAGTACATAAACCGACAAATCATTGACCGAAAACATACCAGTAACAAGTTTCGGGTCTTCCTCTGCATCTCTGACATTAATATTGAACGCTCTACCACGCGTGTTCTCCGCTGTTTTCTTCTTATTAGGACACATATCACGGAAGTGTCCATGCTTACCACACTCATAACAAACTTTTTGAGTACCACCATTCTTCGACTTACCATTACCATTACCATTTCCACCACCCGCAGCAGGAGGTAAAGCATTTGGGATAACTACTTTACAATCCTTAGCTATATGCCCATGCTTTGAACATTGATTACACATGATCGAACAAAAACCTTCATGAGGCTTATAGCACCTCGGACAAACACGTTGATTACGACTATTGGAATTGGAAGTATTCTGTTTCTTCTGCTGATTCTGGTTTTGGTTGCGGTTGTTATCCCATTTCCTCTTACCTTTATCAGCTTTCTTAGTCACCTCATCACTAGCTTCCCCCAACGAGGTTTTGTTTCCCCTTCTCAACACCTTATCATTCAACTTATGTGCCATAGCTATGGCAGCTTCTGAAAGGACCCGTCCTAATCTGTCTGGACGAAGTCTTCAACAGTTGGTCCCATTGCGAGGTTCTGACCTCTATATACCATGAACGACTCCATGTAATATAAGCAAATGCACAGCGGAAGATTTCTTTTACACCTGAGAATAAACATTCTTTAAAGTGTCAACCAAAAGGTTGGTGAGTTCATAAGTTTATCATAAAACAATAAAATTCATCATTTTGATAGACCACAAGATTTAAATCCTGCATGGTACAAATGGGCCTGAATCCTATACCCACCTGTAATGTACATGCGATATCTTTTAAATACAGTACACCTTTCTCGTGTACGAAATCATCTTTCATAAATCTTAGTAACCGTACACATATCTCGTGCACAAAAATAACATACACATAACATGTGTATAAAATCATTCTCTCGATACATAACATTCATATCAATTGGTGGCAATTATCATGTCCACATAATTCAATGGTGGCAATTATCATGTCCACATAATTCAACGGTGGCAATTATCATGTCCACATAATTCAATAATAATCCGCAGAACTTCTGTCTGCATAATAATTCATTCGAGGAATGTTTTTCTTGTGTCTATCTTGTCAAACATTTATAAAAGCATTTCATGTATTCGCAGTTCAAAATATATTTCAAAAGTATTTAATAAAGCAGTTGTAAAAACAACGCATGTATTCTCAGTTCCAAAAATGTAAAGGGTAAAAAGGCAAATGAAACTCACAGTAATGTATTTTGTAGTAAAAATACATATGACGACATTGAACAATGCAGGGTTGGCCTCGGATTCACGAACCTCAAATAAGTAGCCCTTAAAAATGCCCAAGTCCGGGTTTGAACCCGTGACGTCCCGCTAACCCGATAACAATCCAAACCATTTCCGTTTTTTTGACGAATATCCCATTTAAATTATAGTTAACTCATTTATCATTAAATCATCATCACATCATTTCGCTAAACATCATTACTATCATTATCTTAATCAATACCATCATCATCTAATCTAATTATTATTAAATGAATTATCATATATCATCATCTCCATCGTTAATATCTTACTAACATCATCAACTTTTAATTATCAATCTCCAATTCTAATTACCTCTTAAATTTATACTTCAACATTTTAATCCATCACTAGCCCAATTGATCTAGAAATCTAATGACCCTTTTTAAGATTATTTGATTGTGGTTATTTGGGTTTTAAATCTTGCAATCCGTCAACGGCCCAAAAGAGATGTGTAAACCGATTCACATGGCCTTCTGGGTTTTACGGTTTTAAACTTCAACAACCCTTATTACTTTTACTAAATTAATTGGAATTATATGTTTGTCCTTGTCTGCCATAAAGCTCTATCAGGTTCCACTTGTATAACATCATTATTCTTATCTTCATTCTTTTCGTAGTATAATAAAAGCAACCCAGTAGAAAGAATAAAATAGCTGGGTTCACGAAGCTAGGATGTTGATTTGTTTTAGGTGGGTCTTGGAGACAGGAAAACCATAGCAGCTGCAGCTTCAACACAAACAGCGAATTTATAGCAGGCGGATTACGATGGTATTCTACTGTAACAGAAAACAAATAGTACGAGTTCAAGGTAGTTGTAGGTTATGGTGTTGTACGTGGGTTCATGAAAAAAATAGCTAAAACAGTAGGGTAGTGGCAGCGGAGCTGCAGTAGCAGTAAAAAAAATGTGAAAAGGTTGCAATAAATAAAAAGGGTGATGGTGGTTTCGTACGATGGTTGTGATGTTGGAGCTATGGTGGTTGTTTTTCGTGGTGCTGGAGTATGGCTGTCGTTGGTTCCAAGGGTGGAGAAGGTTGTACGTGGTAGTTGATAGAGTGGTGTCACGGTGTTATTGGGTGGTTGAAGGAGGATGATCGATTGTGATGGGTTTTGAAGGTTTGTCTGTTCTCTACTAGAAAACAGGCACAAGTTGGACCTCTAAACAATTAATGGTGGTAGCATTGGGTTGAGGTGTTTGTTATTTAATGAGAGATAAAGAGAAGAAAGAAAAAAAATATACGGAAAAACGTACCCTAGTAGCAATGATCATAAAGTTTATTAGTTGTTTATGGTGGAGCTACGGCGTTGGTATTCTTATGGCTTCCAGTTGGTGCTTGATGAAGATAACGAAGGTGATGGATGATGATTATCTTGTGGTTTCAACGAAAACATAGAGAAGATTAAAAAAAAAAGTGGGTTTTCATGGGCTTACTATGGTGGTGATTTGGTGAGTTAAAAGGCACGATATAATTGATGATAGTTTTGTGGTTCTAACTAAAACACAATGAAATAACAAGTGGTTTGTTAGTGTAAGTGTGATAGAATTCAACTGCTTGTTTGTTTTATTGTGATGATTGAGTCGACCAAAGGTTCACGAGTACACAGGAAGGGAACAGAAAATATAGAAAGATATAGATATTACGTATGTATATATCTGAGTTATATTACATATTTAAATTAATATTAGTAATTAATGATTGATAATATATAACAATAGTACTAATAATATTAATAATAATAATACTAATATTAATAATAATTAATAATGATAATTTTTAGTAACATTAATCATGATAAGAATAATTGTATTATTTTTTAATAATTTATACTAATATTAATTCTTAATAATAATATCTAATAATAATGCTAGTAATAATAAAAATATAACAATTTACATATTTTAGATTTTTATATCAATATGTATTATATATAATAACAATACAGACATAAATGTTAAATTTTACTGATAATAAAGAAAGTAATATTAGTATAATATTTATATTTTACTTCCAAGTAAATTTAATATATATGCATTACATATTATGTATTATTTAATACTTATATTACTTATATAATAACATTTAACTAATATTTATATATTTTATGAATATACCTATAGTAATAATTATTTTTATATATAATACGTATATTCAAATTACTATATATAATTATGTTTTACATAACCAGATTCATTACATAGATAGATGTATCAATTATATATATCAAAACAATTTAAATTCAAAGTATAACATTATACAATTTATACTTTGTTAATCATTGACAAATTATGTTCAAAATCCATTAATAACAGGTTTAGTTATTTTAATTTATCTTTCTTAATAACTAAATCATATGTCAGTTCTATACTATATTTATCTTACAATATCTAATCATGTATATGTATACTTAATTACATGTAAATTTCCATATCGCGTTTATAGGTTCGTGAATTGCCGGAAAACAGTTAAAGGTCAATGAATTCATGTAAACAAATTCAAAAAAATTTTGAGACTCAATATTACAGACTTTGCTTATCGTATCAGAAATATATAAAGATTAAGTGTAAATTTGGTCGGAAATTTCCGGGTCGTCACAGTACCTACCCGTTAAAGAAATTTTGTCCCGAAATTTGAGTGAGGTCGTCATGGCTAACAATAAAAATATTTTCATGACGAATATGAGTTGATAAGTAGCTTTTTATCATCATTGAGTAATATAGATAAAATGATTCGATTATGCGAAGCGTACAAGTGAAGCTATCACAACATAGTGAAATGAAAGGATAAAGATTTGTCTTAGCTTTTGACAGAGTCGGGGTTGAATTTAGAAAATAAGGTGCGTCTTAACTTTTGACGTTGTCTTGGTTGAATTCCGGAATTCAAGGGATTTAAAGAAAATCTTCGAAATCTAAAAGATTTGATTCTTCGGCGGATAAGGAAATTAAGATCTATATAATTAAATACGGTGATCTTCCTCGATTACTCTGTCTGATATTTCCATTATAAATTAAACTTTCTCGTCCCATTATTCTCACAACTCCAATACTTTCTTTCTTAATCCATAATTCCAAAAGATTGTGAAAATGCTTAATCCCGGCCTAATCCTTGATATTTTCTAATTATCATTTCTGTCATCCTTCTTTTTAATCTTCCACCAGAAAAATCTGTTTACTTATACTATTACTTTGGGATGATACTATTCTTAATTATATTGTGCCTTTATATTTCTATTCGTATTAATATTCACAGTTTGTAACCTCCGTGTTGTTATTGGGCTTTATATTTTCTCTTATATATTGGAGCTCTTTGCCTTTTTATTCTCTTCTCGACCTCGAGTAACGGTCCAGAATTCGTAAGTATGGAGTTTCGAGTGAACTTAATGTTCTAAACAAGAAAGAATGTAATCGCACGATTTGATTTGTCAAATTACCAGAATCACTGAGAATAGAACTATCAAGAATATACTTTCTTGATATGTTTAGAAGTTAAACAGAATGAAAGAGTTGTGTAACATGGCACTTGATGACGTTATTATCTGTGAATCATTATGTCCCATTAGAAACTCAGCATGACTTACTATAATACAATCACGTTGATCAAGTGTCATTATATTATACTAACTCATGCATCAGTTCCCCAACACTTCAAAAACATTCAGAATTTAAACTCGAAAGTTTACAGAATAAAGAAACTATACAGTTTCCTTTATGATGTAACATAGATAGCGCGAAGAGATAAATAATTTTGGACAAGAATATTTATGAAAATATCCTCAAAAATATCGAAGATATTTATGATAATATTTTGGAATTTCTAAGATCGAAGGTTGGTGAAGAAAGATTTTTCCACAAGATTTAACATGAGTACAGAGCAAGATATTTTCTAAAGATTTCATCAGAAACAGAATCATCAGGATTCTTTATGTACAAGTTTAGCTCTTGTGATTTGTCCATAGTCTCCTTCATAATTTCGCATAATTCGCTTTTTGGTACTAAATTTTCTATCGAGCATTTCCAACACTCTATTCTTTATTATCATACCTTCGACGGTTAAGGTCGTTTACAGTTGTCTACAGTTTCTGCTGCTTCATTCAGCTTTTTCAACATTTCGAGTAGTAATTCGCAGACTAGGTGCTTTTCAGAATTTTAGAATGGAAAATCTTAATTCCAAGAGGTAAATGCTATATGTATATATTTAACTGTTGATGTAGAGACATTGCGAGATTCAAAATATTGATTGCTATCTCCCGGTAATTGGTATGGTAATTCTGATTATCAGATGCAGATAAGTAGATGTTAGGGTTTTAATGAATATACTAACTTTTTAGAAAGTCAAAGATCAACGAAGTTGTTGGTAAGTTTACTGTTAATGTGGTAGGATATAAACGGTTCCCCGGTAACGATGACGAAAGGCGAACTTATATATCAAAGTTATAATAGAGTTCATTCGAATGAGAAGTCGAAGTTAATTTGCTGAAGCTGTGACAAAATTGGCTAATTTGGGAAAAGGATTGCAAAGTTGTTTTCGGTAATAACAACGCCAAAGGAGCTATTACAGATACGTGTTAAATGTTTACTCAGATTCCGAGTGTTTTCAGGTGCATAACTATATGCATCAATCTTTTCTTCCTTAGATGAAGTGCGGTTGGTTCATCCTCTCTATTTAGGTGTTTTCAAGAATCATGAAAGGTTTGAACGCAGATTGTAATCGTCAAGATACAAATGAGGTTTAAGATGAAATCAAGTGGCAAACTTGAAGAATTATTTAGTTTCATATGTTATAAACAATATTTTAATTCATTTTAATTGTCCAATGTTGGTAGTCCATAGTTGATAGTCCACAGTTAACAGTCCAATAATTCATATATAGTTTAATATATAATATTCGAATTAATTAATACGTATCGTGACCCGTGTACATGTCTCAGATTCGATCACAACTCAAACTATATATATTATTGTAGAATCAACCTTAACCCTGTATAGAGAACTCGATCATTACTGCATATAGAGTGTCTATGGTTATTCCCAATAATATATATAGATGCGTCGATATGATATGTCAAAACCTTGTATACGTGTCCCGATATTTAAATGCGTAAAATAAATAACAGAAATTAAATGACGATAAATAAAGTGCGTAAAATAAATAACAGAATATAAATGACAATAAATAAAATTGCGAGAATTAAATTGCGATAAAATAAATTGCGATAATTAAATGTACAATAAGGAATTAACAGTTAGCTAGGAACAGTTAGCTAGGATTTTGTTAGTGTGGATTCTTAACAAAATTTCTCATTGTTAATTTATTTGTTTCTAACAAATTTTATTTTGTCCAATGTTTTCTTCATTATGCCACTTGTTGGATTCTGATAAGTCAAAATCCAAATATGAAATTGAATAAAATTGGTTATTCTGTAGTGAACGGATTCGTATATCTGTGAATGTAAGCAGGATAGTAAATGACTGTTGAATCAGATTCGAAGAATGTACAATGTAACTTATTAATGTGGAATCTAAATATTCCTCGGGTATTACCTACCCGTTAAAATATTTTCACCATTAACAGTTTGTACAAAAGAATTTTTAATTACAATCTTTATGAAAACATATATACATATATATTTTCTTCAGATGTAATCATGGATTTAATGAGTCAATATGATATTAAACTCATTTGATTTATCGTTAGAACAAGAATATATAATCTCTAAAACATTAGAAATAATATAATCGTCACGTAGAATGAAGATAATTGATGTAGAACGATTCGTTGAACGATAATTATACTCGAGATACAGAATGAGATGTTGAGGCATGTGATGTTGAAACTTAGGTTGTTGGTGGTACTGGTGTTGCCGGTGCTGTTGCTGGAGCTGGTAGGTTTTGCACCACGTTTTCCAAATTGATTACTCGAGCGCGAAGTTCGTTGACTTCTTCGATTACTCCGGGATGATTGTCGGTAAGAACGAGCGAATAAATAAGGTTTAGAATTTTAGATAGGTTATAATCGTGGAGAGATATTTTAAAAATGAGTGTGAAAATGGTGTTTCGAATGAACTCGTCGATAAGTGCTTCAGGTTCATCGCCAAGAGGTGAAGTTGGTTGGTGGAAAAGATCACCTTCTTTTTGTCTTCAATGATTAAGTAGACTACGAACCCATCAGATGAATTGGTAATGGCTGACTGGTTGATTCATGCCGATGAGGCTATTTTCGGAGCTTAGGTGAACATCTATGTCGGAATATCTGTCAGAATAACTATCGGAATAGCTATTGGAATCTGAGGGACTCGAACTGGTTGCAGTATTCATCTCGTACGATCAGATGAAGGATTTTCGATAAGAAATAAATTATAGGATGTAGATTAGTACCCTGCAATACATAATTTACATATGCATATATAATACTAAAATCCCATAAGTTACGGAGGAATCTATGGAAGTTGTCAGGCAAAGTTACAGTAACAGATACGCTAAGATATGAAGTAGCAGATACGCTAAGATATGAATTTTTGTCTATACACTATTCATGCAATCATTGCAGTAAGATGTGTCTAGACTAAGAATGATAAGCAGGTAATTTCCTAAGGATGATAAACAGATGATTTCCGACTAGAAATGATAAGCAAAACTTTTGACATGCAGACACGGTCAAAGTCCAGACTCACTAATGCATCTAAACAACTATCAGTTAGACACACTAATGCAAGACCTGGTTCACTTAGACTCCCGTTCTGATACCAACTGAAAAGACCCGTCTTAATCCATCTGGATGAAGTCTTCAACAGTTGGTCCCATTGCGAGGTTCTGACCTCTATATACCATGAACGACTCCATGTAATATAAGCAAATGCACAGCAGGAGATTTCTTTTACACCTGAGAATAAACATGCTTTAAAGTGTCAACCAAAAGGTTGGTGAGTTCATAAGTTTATCATAAAACAATAAAATTCATCATTTTTATAGACCACAAGATTTAAATCCTGCATGGTACAAATGGGGCCGAATCCTATACCCACCTGTAATGTACATGCGATATCTTTTAAATACAGTACACCTTTCTAGTGTACGAAATCATCTTTCATAAATCTTAGTAACCGTACACATTTCTCGTTCACAAAAATAACATACACATAACATGTGTATAAAATCATTCTCTCGATACATAACATTCATATCAATTGGTGGCAATTATCATGTCCACATAATTCAATGGTGGCAATTATCATATCCACATAATTCAACGGTGGTAATTATCATGTCCACATAATTCAATAATAATCCGCAGAACTTCTGTCTGTATAATAATTCATTCGAGGAATGTTTTGCTTGTGTCTATCTCGTCAAACATTTTTAAAAGCATTTCATGTATTCGCAGTTCAAAATATATTTCAAAAGTATTTAATAAAGCAGTTGTAAAAACAACGCATGTATTCTCAGTTCCAAAAATGTAAAGGGTAAAAAGGCAAATGAAACTCACAGTAATGTATTTTGTAGTAAAAATACATATGACGACATTGAACAACGCAGGGTTGGCCTCGGATTCACGAACCTCAAATAAGTAGCCCTTAAAAATGCCCAAGTCCGGGTTTGAACCCGTGACGTCCCGGTAACCCGATAACAATCCAAACCATTTCGGTTTTTCCGACGAATATCCCATTTAAATTATAGTTAACTCATTTATCATTAAATCATCATCACATCATTTCGCTAAACACCATTACTATCATTATCTTAATCAATACCATCATCATCTAATCTAATTATTATTAAATGAATTATCATATATCATCATCTCCATCGTTAATATCTTACTAACATCATCAACTTTTAATTATCAATCTCCAATTCTAATTACCTCTTAAATTTATACGGCCAACATTTTAATCCATCACTAGCCCAATTGATCTAGAAATCTAATGACCCTTTTTAAGATTATTTGATTGTGGTTATTTGGGTTTTAAATCTTGCAATCCGTTAACGGCCCAAAAGAGATGTGTAAACCGATTCACATGGCCTTCAGGGTTTTACGGTTTTAAACTTCAACAACCCTTATTACTTTTACTAAATTAATTGGAATTATATGTTTGTCCTTGTCGGCCATAAAGCTCTATCATGTTCCACTTGTATAACATCATTATTCTTATCTTCATTCTTTTCGTAGTATAATAGAAGCAACCCAGTAGAAAGAATAAAATAGCTGGGTTCACGAAGCTAGGATGTTGATTTGTTTTAGGTGGGTCTTGGAGACAGGAAAACCATAGCAGCTGCAGCTTCAACACAAACAGCGAATTTATAGCAGGCGGATTACGATGGTATTCTACTGTAACAGAAAACGAATAGTATGAGTTCAAGGTAGTTGCAGGTTATAGTGTTGTACGTGGGTTCATGAAAGAAATAACTAAAACAGTAGGGTAGTGGCAGCGGAGCTGCAGTAGCAGCAAAAAAAATGTGAAAAGGTTGCAATAAATAACAAGGGTGATGGTGGTTTCGTACGATGGTTGTGATGTTGGAGCTATGGTGGTTGTTTTTCGTGGTGCTGGAGTATGGCTGTCGTTGGTTCCAAGGGTGGAGAAGGTTGTACGTGGTAGTTGATAGAGTGGTGTCACGGTGTTATTGGGTGGTGGAAGGAGGGTGATCGATTGTGATGGGTTTTGAAGGTTTGTTTGTTCTCTACTAGAAAACAGGCACAAGTTGGACCTCTAAACAATTAATGGTGGTAGCATTGGGTTGAGGTGTTTGTTATTTAACGAGAGATAAAGAGAAGAAAGAAAAAAATATACGGAAAAACGTACCCTAGTAGCAATGATCATAAAGTTTATTAGTTGTTTATGGTGGAGCTACAGCGTTGGTGTTCTTATGGCTTCCGGTTGGTGCTTGATGAAGATAACGAAGGTGATGGATGATGGTTATCTTGTGGTTTCAACGAAAACATAGAGAAGATTAAAAAAAAGTGGGTTTTCATGGGCTTACTATGGTGGTGATTTGGTGAGTTAAAAGGCACGATATAATTGATGATAGTTTTGTGGTTCTAACTAAAACACAATGAAATAACAAGTGGTTTGTTAGTGTAAGTGTGATAGAATTCAACTGCTTGTTTGTTTTATTGTGATGATTGAGTCGACCAAAGGTTCACGAGTACACATGAAGGGAACATAAAATATAGAAAGATATAGATATTACGTATGTATATATCTGAGTTATATTACATATTTAAATTAATATTAGTAATTAATGATTGATAATATATAACAATAGTACTAATAATATTAATAATAATAATAATACTAATATTAATAATAATTAATAATGATAATTTTTAGTAACATTAATCATGATAAGAATAATTGTATTATTTTTTAATAATTTATACTAATATTAATTCTTAATAATAATATCTAGTAATAATGCTAGTAATAATAAAAATATAACAATTTACATATTTTAGATTTTTATATCAATATGTATTATATATAATAACAATACAGACATAAATGTTAAAATTTTACTGATAATAAAGAAAGTATTATTAGTATAATATTTATATTTTACTTCCAAGTAAATTTAATATATATGCATTACATATTATGTATTATTTAATACTTATATTACTTATATAATAACATTTAACTAATATTTATATATTTTATCAATATACCTATAGTAATAATTATTTTTATATATAATATGTATATTCAAATTACTATATATAATTATGTTTTACATAACCAGATTCATTACATAGATAGATGTATCAATTATATATATCAAAACAATTTAAATTCAAAGTATAACATTATACAATTTATACTTTGTTAATCATTGACAAATTATGTTCGAAATCCATTAATAACAGGTTTAGTTATTTTAATTTATCTTTCTTAATAACTAAATCATATGTCAGTTCTATACTATATTTATCTTACAATATCTAATCATGTATATGTATAGTTAATTACATGTAAATTCCCATATCGCGTTTATAGGTTCGTGAATTGCCGAAAAGCAGTTAAAGGTCAATGAATTCATGTAAACAAATTCAAAAAAATTTTAAGACTCAATATTACAGACTTTGCTTATCGTGTCAGAAATATATAAAGATTAAGTTTAAATTTGGTCAAAAATTTCCGGGTCGTCACAGCTTCAATAGTTTGGGGCTCACTAGCTTCAACCCTGGTTTCAATCTGATCAGACAAACCATCAATATACGCCTCAATTTTTAGTTCTTCAGCTGGATAAGTATTCAGACACAGCATAGTTAACTCAAATAATCTCTGATCATAGGCATCAATATCGGTTCCTTTCATTTTCAAATTCTTTAACTCAGTTTCTAACTTCTTGAGCTCACCCCTAGGACGGTAGCGAGTGCTTATTCTTTCCTTAAAGGCATCCCAGGTAAGATTATAAGCAACGTCATTTCCAGAACTGTTAACAAGATTGGTCCACCAGGTTAGGGCACTGTCCTTTAGAGTGCAACTGGCAAAACTAACTTTGTTCTCCTCACGGACCTGCTAACATAAAAGATAGATTCCAACTTTTCAAACCAACGAGTGAGACCAATTGGCCCCTCAGTACCACTGAATTCTTGCGGTCTGCTAGCCATGAAAGTTTTATGGGAACACCCAGCTTGGTTGTTACCATTTCCATTAGCATTGACCGCCATTGCAGCAGCTATTCCTTCAGTAATCAATCGCTGCATACGAGCTTCAGGTGTCTCACGTGGAGGCGTGATCTTCAAAACAAAATAACACAACCATTAGTACTAAGAATAATACTAGTGTTATAAATGGAATAGACCGGACATAGAAAAATTAACCATTATAATGGTAGTCAATGAACATTACTGAGTAATATCATGGTAGTTATGATAGTTATAGAAATAACCACAACATGCGTACATACATATGACAAAAATCATACACCCTACCTAGCATCTAACATACATGAACTATATTACACATATAATATAACATGCCAAAAGCCACAACACCATAATATAATCATGATAATGATAAATAAACATAAGATATAAATAAGATAACCATCCATAACATAAATGAAAATTTTATCACGACAAAAATCCTTGGCAAAAACGTCGTACATCACAAAAAATGTATGTAAATAGGAAATAGGTCTATGAAATAAATAAATCATCCATGATCATATCATATCACATCTTCTTAGAGCTGGTGTGATAAGCTGGTCCAGCATGAGGCTCCTCGAGAGTCTCATACTTTTTCAACTTATCCTTCACCACCTCTATCTCAACTTTGATGCCACGCATCTCATCCTCCAACGCCTTAAACTTCGCGTCCACCTCGCGATCACGCTTACGGGTCTGGAACTCAACACCATTCTTGAAGCTATCGAACCTAGCCATGTCATGCTTAACTTCATCAATCACGTCCACATGAGGCTGAACACGCATGCAGTCACTCAAAGCATCAATACGGGTCTCTGGCTGGAAAGCCCGTGTCATGTGGGTAATAGTAGACATATAGTAATTAACCGGATCATCAATACAAGGCTGACGAGCACGATGTCGAGCGGTAAAGGGAGAAACAGGAGCAGGAACACAAGCGTTACTCAAACCTGACATCTACCAACAAGGAACACATACGAACATACGGTGGGGAAATAATAATAACCAACAAACTTATAAATATTCTTCATGAGAACAGAAATGCATATTAATGCTATAACATGAAGGGTCGGGCTGTAGACTATACTCTAATACACCCTAATGACCAACGGTTGACCACATTATGACCGCCTAGTTCTCTACAACTAACGATCTGATACCAACTGAGACGACCCCTCAAGTACACTTAACGGCTTCGTCACTTGGTCCCACAGCTTGATCATAACTCTAAATGAATTTAATAAATAACATTGCATTCTTTATCTAAAAAATGATTTCCTATAAAGGAAACCTGTCATAAATGTAAGTTTAGAAAAACCAACATAAGTAATTAACCAAAAGTTGACCAAAACCAAGTCAACAAACACCCACAATTCAATGTAACCAAAATAGAATGCAAGTTTAATGTTTAACAAAAGCTGCCAACATGTATGTAGACTCTCTAAGTGAAAGGACCCGTCCTAATCCATCTGGACGAAGTCACCAACAATTGGTTCCATTGCGATGATCGACTCCAAATACTGTCTTTAAAATGAGCAAATGCACAGCGGAATGTCTCTTTCATACCTGAGAATAAACATGCTTTAAAGTGTCAACCAACAGGTTGGTGAGTTCATTAATTTAGCATAAATAATCATTTCATATTTTTAATAGACCACAAGATTTCATAATTCCATTTCTCATAAACATACGTCCCATGCATAGAGACAAAAATATCATTCATATGGATTGAACACCTGGTAATCGACATTCACAATATGCATATAAGAATATCCCCATCACTCCGGGATCCTCCTTCGGACATGATATAAATTTCGAAGTACTAAAGCATCCGGTACTTTGGATGGGGCTTGTTGGGCCCGATAGATCTATCTTTAGAGTTCGCGTCAATTAGGGTGTCTGTTCCCTAATTCTTAGATTACCAGACTTAATAAAAAGGGGCATATTCGATTTCGATCATTCAACCATATAATGTCATTTTAATTACTTGTGTCTATTTTGTAAAACAGTTATAAAAGTTGCGCATGTATTCTCAGCCCAAAAATATAAAGAGTAAAAGGGGATCAAAGGAACTCACCATACTGTATTTTGTAGTAAAAATACATAGGACGACATTGAACAAGTATAGGGTTGGCCTCGGATTCACGAACCTATATCAAGTATATATATATTAACACATATAATTGTAATCAAGTAATTTCATTTATTAATCTTATAATATATTATATTAAGTATTGTAGTTATATAAAATTTATAATAAACCTTTATATATATTCTATGTATATTTTATATCTTAACTTATATGTTATCTATATTTATTTTGTACACTTATTTAAAGTAATTAGTATTTATGCATACATACATACATATATATATATATATATATATATATATATATATATATATATATATATATATATATATATATATATTTGGTGTTTTATCAAAAGTCAATACTTTGTTATATGTAATAAAAAAAAATGTTAATATATATAATTATATGTTGTATTAATATAAGTATAGTTTTATATACACAATATTTATTTGTCATGAGAATAATAATAATGATAATAATTAGTAATTATAATAATAATAATAATAATAATAATAATAATAATAATAATAATAATAATAATAATAATAATAATAATAATAATAATAATAATAATAATAATAATAAAATTAAAGGATTACAACCTTTGAAGAAAAGCTAAAAAGAAACAAACACCAACGCCAAGACTCGAACCCAAGACCTCTCGCTCACCCAATAACCCACTTAACCACTGCTCTGAGATGACGTTTCTGTTGATAACCTCCGACTAACACAATTTAACCCGTAAGTTTCCATTAGACCCAACATTCAAGCCCAATTAAGTGATTGGGTGTTCTCGGCCCAAGTGTAACTTACGGCCCAACAATAAATAAAAAGTATCCGGCCTGTTTAACGATTTGATCTCAGCCCAAGTATGTTCACGGCGCAAGCAACAAATCAAAGGATGACTGAATGAATTCGTGCAGTTCAACGAAAAAGAAAAAAAAAATAGCTAATCATCCTTTTGTGAACTTCTTTGTCGGCCATCATGTACCCTTTAGTCCCACTTATTAATTTATTAGACCCACTCCCATCAACTAAATTAAACAACTTGGATGTACAAACACATCTATGAACCAGTAGGAAACGGCAAGCAAGTCAATCAGTATTATCGTCGTCATCAGGTACATCACCATCATTATCGTTGTCCATGAAACGTCCATGAAACACCTCCTATGAAGATATGTTTTCGAAGTTCCAAAATTGTAGGGTATATATCTTAAATCATCGTGTACTATGCGAGTATGTTGGTTTGGGTAGAAAATGAAAATAAATGGGTTTTCGAGGATGTTAGGAGCTGCAACCCAAACACGAAATTGTAAGTGTGCGTGTGGTGTTTGGACAGGAACCAATTGCGTTTCGTTCTTTTGGGTTTGAATTCAAATAGAACGACACACAAAGCTAAAGCAATGGTGTGAGGACGATGGGTTTGGTTACAAACCGAAAAGAAACAAGGAGACAGTCGCGGTTTGTGTGTGGGTTTGATGATGGTCACCACCTAAGTATATCTCTATTTATTTATGTAAACCTACGCTATATATATACCTTGTAATGAGAGACTCTTATCGTTCACAAGAAACGCTTCATTTTCTTAGTTCATTCAACGTTATTGTCTAACATAAAATGATAATCATACTCTTCATAATCGTCTCCTTTATTCAATAACGTCTCCATCATCTATTATTTCCTTCCACCATTAATCGAGTAATCACCATCATTACGTCACTTTTTATCATCATATATCGTTGTACATCACATCATCTCACTTTCGTTACAATCATCATCATAGAATACGATCTTTATCATCACAGAACAGTAGTAGCATCGTATAATTAAAATGGAAACAGAATAGATGATGAAGGTGAACATGGGTGTTGGGTGGTCATATGTGAAAGGTGATGATAACTGAGGTGGTTCATGGTGGCGGTGGTTTGGGTTTGTAATCAAAACAGAATTTTATATCGCGATCGGGTTGAGTTTAATCGAAGGGTTGAAGGTGTTTGATATGGGTTTCATTCAAGTGATGTTGTGGATTGATAAATAAGGAAGATGCAGATATATAAATTCGTTGTATCTAGTTAGATGTAGGAATAAATAATGATAAGTTAATAATAGATAAAGTGGGCTATAACATGATTTTAAAATCTTTATAAGGAGTAGAGAAAATGTGTGAAACAAACAGTACGCTCAATTTGATTCGCTGCTGAATTTTGTAATCAAACAAGCTAGTGGGATCACAATTCCAATCAAAAATAGTAATCAAAGAATTATTTGTACAGTAATTTAAGTAGATATATCAGTCGAGGTTTTGTACACTTATACCGACAATTTTAACGGACTATAATATCGTGCCCCGCTGTTCAATCAGTGGCGAATAAAAAGTCTAAAATTTATAGAACTCATTTTCGGATTACCAATTATTTTAAAATAATATAAGTTCGAATTAACTTGCTTAATATCAATCGGAACATCAACAAGTATTACAATAGTTTAATATTTATTTATCATTATTATTATTTTTTTAATATATTTTATATATATATATATATAGATATATTTTAAATATTAATTATTATAATATCTTATTTTTATTTTATTACATTTTAATAACAACAACATATAATACATCAAATTATATTTCAAATTATTATTTATATATCCATACACACATATCTACTTACAATTAATGGTTCGTGAATCGTCGAGAGCAGTCGAAGGTCAATTGAATATATGAATCAGTTCAAACATTATGAGACTCAGTTTAATAGACTTTGCTTATCGTGTCGAAATCATATAAGATTAAGTTTCAATTTGGTCGGAATTTCCCGGGTCATCACAGTACCTACCCGTTAAAGAAATTTCGTCCAGAAATTTGAGTGAGGTTGTCATGGCTAACAATAAAAATGTTTTCATGGCAAATATGAGTTGATAAATAGAATTTTATCACAGGGTCTAACCTGGATAAAATAATTCGATTATTCGAAAAGCACGAATGAAACTATCATGAGAGAGGTCCTAACGGGCATCGTCCACCTTCGCCCAAAAACTTGCCCAAATTTTTAGCCGTTAGTAAAATAATAAAAAAAAAATAATCCAACGGCTATCCCAACGGTCACTTTTACACTATAAAAACACCAACCATATACTTCATTTTATACACTCAAACATATATTTCTTTTATATTTCCACCTTTTTCAAAATCAAAATCAAACACTCCCAAACTGCAAAATGTTAACACTTCCCCCAATGATTGTTTCATTCGATGTTCATTACGGAGGTGATTTCCGTAATCAAATGAAGGAATATAAGTGGTGCGACAGTATTTCGTTTGAAGATATTGACATTCGTGATGTTGGTTTACAAGACTTGTTATCCTTTCTGAAGGAAAAAGTCCCGTGTGAATTCACGTCTGTGTTCTTTTATAAAGACGATTATGATGCGGATTGTAGGGCAAGTTTTCTGTGTACCGATGATCAATGGTACTTTATAAAAGATACCATTGAAGATCGTGGTAAACGTATTTCTTTGTACGCGGTTCTTGAAGATGAAGAGACGTTGGGTTATCGTTACCTCGATGAATCAACTGAAGCAGCAGTTGAGGCATCAAGAGAAATACCGATGTCTCCAGAGTACCTCACGGATGGTGAAAAGACTGGTGAACGCTACTTTGCAGATGACAATTGACGACAATCGAGTAGCTTGATTGTAATCTTTTAAATTTTTTTTAATTGTCGTGATGTTTTAATTTTTAATTATTGTAATTTCAGTATTGTCGTCGAGTTTTATATCTTCCTTTATGTTTCGGAGCTCTTCGTCTTTTTAATCTCCTCTCGATCTCTAGTAAAACGAGTAATGGTCTAGAATTTGTAAGTATGGAGTTGCGAATGAATTTAATGTTATAATCAAGAAAGAACGTAACAGCACGATTTGATTAGTCAAATTACCAGAATCATTGAGAGTAGAGCTATCAAGAATATACTTTCTTGATATGTTCAGAAGTTAATTAGAATGAAAGAGTTATGTAACATGACACATGATGGTGGTATGATTTACTGTGAACCATCATGTCCCATTAGAACTCAGCATGACTTACTATAATATAATTACGTTGATCAAGTGTCATTATATTATACTAACTCATGCATCAGTTCCCAACACTACTTCAAAAACATTCATATTTTAACTTCGAAAGTTTACAGAATATAGAAACTAACAGTTTCTATATGATGTAACACTGATAGCACGAAGAGATTAATGATTTCAGATAAGAATAGTTATAAAAATATCTTCAGAAATATGGAGGATATTTATAATGAAAGATATGATAATATCTCGGAATATCTAAGATCAGAGGATGATATAAACTATTGTCTGCGAGGGTTTAGAGTAAGGAGCATGATATTCACTAAAGACTTTAGCAGACATTGAATCATTTGGATTCTTTGAAGTCAAACTTATTCTTTGTGATTTGTCTACGGCTTTCTTCATAATTTCGCATAATCTGCTTTTCGGTACTAAATTTTTCTATTGAATGTTTCCAATATAATGACACACAGGAAGCACGAAGAGGTATATAATTTCGGACGAGAATATTTATGAAAATATCCTCAGAAATATCGAAGATATTGATGATGATATTTTTGGAATTTCTAAGTTCGATGGTTGATGGAGAAAGATTTTTCGCAAGATTTTAACATGACTTCGGAGCAAGATATTCTCTAAAGATTTCAACGGATCTAGATTTATCTGGGTTCTATGAATTTAGGGTATGTTACTTGTATTTCTCCTTAGTTTCCTTTATGGTTAGCTCAATCTGCTTTTCAGTACCAAATTTTCTATCGAGCGTTCCTAACCCTCCCTTATTTATCATCAAACTTTTGGCTGTTTAGACCATCTACAATTTTTCTGTTTCCTCTGCATTTAATGCTACGATATCTGAATCATCGGTTATCAATCCGAGGTGGTTTCAGGAGAATTGTGTTTTTAGATGATTAAACGCTGATGGTAATATGGTGGAATATAAAAGGTTCCCGGTAACAATAAATGAACATACATATTAGTCAAGGTGATAATAAGGTTGTTTCGAACGAAAAGTCGAAGTTGACTTGCTGGAGCTGTGACAAAATTGACTAATTTTGAAAAGGAATTGCAAAGTTATTTTGGGTAATAATAACACTAAAGAAATTAGCACAGTTATGTATTGAACGTTTACTCAGTTTTCGAGAGTCTTTCAAGTGCATTACTATATGCATCAATCTTTTCTTCCGTAAATGAAGTGCGGTTGGTTCATCCTCTTGATTGAGGTGTTTTCAAGAATCATGAAAGGTTTTAACGCAGAATGTAATCGTGAAGATACAAATGTTGTTTAAGACGAAATCAAGTGGCAACTTGAAGAATTGTTTAGTTTCATATGTTATAATCAATATTTTAATTCATTTTAATTGTCCAATGTTATTAGTCCACAGTCGATAGTCCACAGTTGACAGTCCAATAATTCATATATAGTTTAATATATAATATTCGTATTAATTAATACGTGTCGTGACCCGTATACATCTCAGACTCGATCACAACTCAAAGTATATATATTATTTGAGAATCAACCTCAACCCTGTATAGAGAACTCGATCATTACTGCATATAGAGTGTCTACGGTGATTCCAAATAATATATATAGATGCGTCGATATGATATGTCAAAACCTTGTATACGTGTCCCGATATTTTAAGTGCGTAAAATAAATAACAGAAATTAAATGACGATAAATAAAATTGCGAGAATGTAAATTGCGATAATTAAATTGCGATAAATAAAATGTAATCAGTTAGCTAGGAAGAATTAGCTAGGAACAGTTAGCGTGGATTCTTAACAAAATTTCTCATAGTTAATTTGTTTGTTTCTAACAAATTTTATTTTGTCAAATGTTTCCTTCATTATGCCACTTGATTTTTGATAAATCAAAATCGAAATATGAAATTGGATGAATATGGTTATTCTGGGGTGAACTGATTTGTATATCGGTGGATATAAGTAGGATAGTATATGACTGTTGAAACAGATTTGAAGAACGTACAATGTAACTTATTAATGTGAAATTTAAATAGTTCTCGGGTATTACCTACCCGTTAAGATATTTTCACCATTAACAGTTTGTACAAGAGAATTTTAAATCACAATCTTTATGAAAATATACTTACATATATATTTTCTTCAGATGTAACCATGGATTTAACGAGTCAATATGATATCAAACTCTTCTGATTTACCGTTTGAACAAGTAGATATAATCTCTAAAACATTAGAGTTTACATAATCATCATGTCGAACGAAGATAAATGATGTAGAACGTCATGTGGAACAATGATTATACTCGAGGTACAGAATGAGATGTTGAGGCATGGATTGTTGAAACTTGGGTTGTTGGTGGTACTGGTGCCGTTAGTGCTGAGGCTGGTGACGTTACTGGTGTTGATGATACTGCGGGTGCTTGTAAATTGTGTACCGTGCTCTCTAAAGTTAATACTCGAGCTCGGAGTTCTCTAACTTCTTCTACTAACCCTGGTTGGTTATCAGTGTGAGGTAGAGGTCGGATATCTCCTCTATTTCCGTTAATGGTAGCCTCAAGACGAAAAATTCTTGCAAAAAGGGTATAAACGGTGTTGCGAACGGGTTCGCCGGTGAGCGGGTCAAGTACTCCAAGGTTAGGTGGTAGATTCGGTTCATGATATGGTGTACCTTCTTCTCTTCTCCATAGGGTGAGTATGTCGCGAACCCACCCCCATTTTCTCCAGTAATCACGGTAGTTGATTGGTTGGTGTGCTCCTGTCACGCTATCTTCGGAGTCCGATGAACTTGGTTGGTTCGTAGAGGCCATCTTACGCGATTTCAGGAAAAAAAAAAAAAAAAATTTTGGTATGAAGAGTTTAGTGATAGCAATTGATAGT